>NW_028124927.1:0-112986 GCF_965194825.1 Balaenoptera physalus
CTCCATTATCCCTGTCATCACAATGTTCCTTGACTCTTGTCATCAAAATGCCTCAGGATCCTTTTAATCACAATGTTCCATGATTCCTTTCATCACATGCTCCATGATACTTGTCATTACACTGCCCCATGTCCTTTTTCATAACAATGCTCCATGATACCAGTCGTCACAATGCTCCATGCCCCTTTCAACGCAATGCTCCATTACAACTGTCATCACAATTGCTCCATGTCCTTTGTCATCACAATTATACATGGCCCCCTGTAATCACAGTGCTCCATGAGCCCTTTCATCACAATGCTCCATGTCCACTGTCATCACAATGCCCCATGACCCTTGTCATCACAATGCTCCATGGCACCTGTCATTACAATGCTCCATGACCACTGTCATCACAATGTTCCATGATCGCTGTAATCACAATGACCCATGAGATCTTTCCTCAGAAGGCTCCAGTACGCCTGTCTTCACAATGCTCCAGTGCCCTTCTCATCACAATGCTCCATGATCCCTGACAGCACAACGTTACATGACAATTTTCATAACAATGCTCCATGACACCTGTCATCACAATGTTGCCTGCCCATGTCATCAAAATGCTCCATGTCCCCTGTATTCACAGTGTTCCATTACACCTGTCATCACAATGTTCCCTGCCCATGTCATCACAATGCTCCATTACCAATGTAATCAAATGTTCGCCTGCCCTTGTCCTCAAAATGCTCCATGGCCCCTTTAATCACAATGCTCCATGACCCCTGTCATCACAATGTTCCATGACAGTTGTCATTACAATGCTCCATGACCCCGGTAATCACAATGCTCCATGCCCTTCTCATCACAATGCTCCAGAACTCTTGTCATCATAATGATGAATGCACGTGTCATCACAAAGCTCCATGATACTTGCCATCACAGTGTTCCGTGGACTTTGTCATCACAATGTTCCATGGCCCCAGTCATCACAGTGCTCCATGTTACGTTTCATCACAATTCTAGATGACCACTGTCATCACAATGCCCCATGACACCTGTCATCACAATTCGCCATGGCCCTTGTCATCACAATGCTCCATGATCCATGTCATCACACTGTTCCTGGACACTTATCATCACAATGAACAATAACTACATTCATCACAATGCTCCATGACACCTGTCATCACAATGCTTGATGAAACTTGTCATCACAATGCTCCATGAACCGTGTCATCACAATTGTCCAGGACACTTGTCATCACAATGCTCTTGACTCCTGTCATCACAATGCTCCATAGCGTATTCATCCAAATGCTACATGGTCGCTGTAATCACATTGCTCCATGATCCATTTCGTCACAATGCCCTATGAACACTGTCATCACACCGCCACATTACACCTGTCATCACAATGCTCCATAACACCTGTCAGCACAATGTTCCATGACAGATGTCATCACTATCCTCAATGGTCCCTGTATTCGTAATGCTGCATTCCCTTGTCAACACAATGCTCCAGAACTCTTGTCATCATAATGCTCCATGCCCGTCTCATCACAATTCTCCATGACACTTTTTATCAAAGTGCTCCACGGCCTTTGTCATCACAATGCTCCATGACCCCTCTCATCACAGTGATCCATGGCCTATGCATTCAAAATGCTCCATGGCCCCTGTTATCACATTGCTCCATGATCCCCTTCATCACAATGCTCCATGACCCCTGTCATCACAATGCTCGAAGACCCTTGTCATCACAATGTTCCATACCGTTGTCATCACAAAGCTCCATGGTCCCTATAATCACAATGCTCCATGCGCTTGTCATCACAGTGCTCCAGAATTCTTGTCATCAAAATGTTCCATGGCCTTTGTCATCACAATGCTCCATGACCCCTGTCATCACAATGCTTGATGAACCTTTTCATCACAATGCTCCATGAACCGTGTCATCGCAAGGTTCCAGGACCCTTGTCATCACAATGATCCATGACGCCAGTCATCTCAATATTCCATGACCTTTGTATTCACAATGCTCCATGGCCCCTGTCATTGCGGTGCTCCATGACACCTGTCATCACAATGCTCCCTGGTATATTTCATCACAATTCTAGATGACCACTCTCATCCCAGTGCTCCACGGCCCCTGTCATCAGAGTCCTCCATGATACCTTTCATCACAATTCTACATGACCACTGTCATCACAATGCCCCATGACACCTGTCATCACAATTCTCCATGGCACTTGTCATCACAATGTTCCATGAACCATGTCATCACAATGTTTATGGACACATATCATCACAATGCTCCATGACAACTTACATCACAATGCTCCTTGACACCTGTCATTTCATTGCTCCATGGCCTATGCATTCACAATGCTCAATGGCACCTGTAATCACATTGCTCCATGATCCTTTTCATCACAATATTCTGTGACCACTCTCATCACAATAACCCATGATGCCTATCATCATAATGCTCCAAGGCCCCTCTCATCACAATGCTCCATGAACCCTGTCATCACAATGTTCCATGGCACTTGTCATCACAGTGCTCCATGACCCCTGTCATCACAATATTCACTGCCCATGTAATCACAATGCTCCTGGTCCCCTGTAATCACAATGCTCCATACCCTTCTCATCACAATGCTCCAGAACTCTTGTCATCCTAATGCTCCATGCCCGTGTCATCACAATGCTCCATGACCACTTTCATCACAATGCTCCTTGACCCCTGTCATCACAATGCTCCATGGCCCCTGTAATCACATTGCTCCATGATCCTTTTCATCACAATGCTCTATGAACACTGTCATCAGAAGGCCACATGACACCTGTCATCACAATGCTCTATGGCCCCTGTCAGCACAATGTTCCATGACAGATCTCATCACAATGATCCATGACCGCTGTCATCACAATGTTCCCTGCCTTTGTCATCTCAATGCTCCCTGGCCCCTGTAATCACAATGCTCCATACCCTTGTCATCGCAATGCTCCAGATCACTTCTCATCATAATGCTCCATGCCCGTGTCATCACAATGTTCCATGGCCCCTGTCATCACAGTGCTCCGTGATACCTTTCATCATAATGATAGATGACCACTGTCATCACAGTGCTCCATGACACATGTCATCAGAATTGGCCATGGCCTAGGTCATCACAATGCTCCAGGACACTTGTCTTCACAATGTTCCATGGCGCATTTCATCACAATGCTCCATGTCAACTTTCATCAAATTGCTCCATGATGCCTGTCATCACAATGCTCCATGGCCTTTGTCATCATAATTCTACATGGCCCCTGTAATAACAGTGCTTCATGACAACTTTTATCACAATGCTCCATGACCACTCTCATCACAATGCCAGAAAAGATCTTTCATGACAATGCTCCATGGCCCTTGTCATCACAATATTCTATGACTTCTGTCATCACAATGCTCCATGCCCCTGTCATCACAATGCTCCAAAACCCTTGTCATCACAATATTCCTTGATCCGTGTAATCACGATGATCCATGAAACATTTCTGTACAATGCTCCAGTACCCCTTTCATTAAAATGCTCCATGGCCCTTGTCATCACAATGCTCCAGGACCCCTTCCATCACAATAATCCATGTCCCGTTTCCTCACAATTCTCCAGGACCGCTTTCATCACAATGCTCCATTCCCTTGTCATCTCAATGCTTCATGGCCCCTGTAATCACAATGATCCATGCTCTTATCATCAAAACGCTCCAGAAATCTTGTCGTCACTCTGCTCCATGCCCATGTTATCACAATGTTGCATGAACCCTGTCATCACAATGCTCCATGCCCTTATCATCACAATGCTCCATCACCCATATCATCGTAGTGATCCATGACCCCTTTCATCACAATGCTCCATGACACCTGGCATCACAATGCTTCGTGGTCTTTGTCATCACAATGCTCCATGACCACTGTCATCACCATGCCCCGTGACCCCAGTCATCACAGTGCTCCATAGTCCTTCTCATCACAATGCTCCATTATCCCTGTCATCACAATGTTCCTTGACTCTTGTCATCAAAATGCCTCATGATCCTTTTAATCACAATGTTCCATGATTCCTTTCATCACATGCTCCATGATACTTGTCATTACACTGCCCCATGTCCTTTTTCATAACAATGCTCCATGATACCAGTCGTCACAATGCTCCATGCCCCTTTCAACGCAATGCTCCATTACAACTGTCATCACAATTGCTCCATGTCCTTTGTCATCACAATTATACATGGCCCCTGTAATCACAGTGCTCCATGAGCCCTTTCATCACAATGCTCCATGTCCACTGTCATCACAATGCCCCATGACCCTTGTCATCACAATGCTCCATGGCACCTGTCATTACAATGCTCCATGACCACTGTCATCACAATGTTCCATGATCGCTGTAATCACAATGACCCATGAGATCTTTCCTCAGAAGGCTCCAGTACGCCTGTCTTCACAATGCTCCAGTGCCCTTCTCATCACAATGCTCCATGATCCCTGACAGCACAACGTTACATGACAATTTTCATAACAATGCTCCATGACACCTGTCATCACAATGTTGCCTGCCCATGTCATCAAAATGCTCCATGTCCCCTGTATTCACAGTGTTCCATTACACCTGTCATCACAATGTTCCCTGCCCATGTCATCACAATGCTCCATTACCAATGTAATCAAATGTTCGCCTGCCCTTGTCCTCAAAATGCTCCATGGCCCCTTTAATCACAATGCTCCATGACCCCTGTCATCACAATGTTCCATGACAGTTGTCATTACAATGCTCCATGACCCCGGTAATCACAATGCTCCATGCCCTTGTCATCACAATGCTCCAGAACTCTTGTCATCATAATGATGAATGCACGTGTCATCACAAAGCTCCATGATACTTGCCATCACAGTGTTCCGTGGACTTTGTCATCACAATGTTCCATGGCCCCAGTCATCACAGTGCTCCATGTTACGTTTCATCACAATTCTAGATGACCACTGTCATCACAATGCCCCATGACACCTGTCATCACAATTCGCCATGGCCCTTGTCATCACAATGCTCCATGATCCATGTCATCACACTGTTCCTGGACACTTATCATCACAATGAACAATAACTACATTCATCACAATGCTCCATGACACCTGTCATCACAATGCTTGATGAAACTTGTCATCACAATGCTCCATGAACCGTGTCATCACAATTGTCCAGGACACTTGTCATCACAATGCTCCTTGACTCCTGTCATCACAATGCTCCATAGCGTATTCATCCAAAATGCTACATGGTCGCTGTAATCACATTGCTCCATGATCCATTTCGTCACAATGCCCTATGAACACTGTCATCACACCGCCACATTACACCTGTCATCACAATGCTCCATAACACCTGTCAGCACAATGTTCCATGACAGATGTCATCACTATCCTCCATGGTCCCTGTATTCGTAATGCTGCATTCCCTTGTCAACACAATGCTCCAGAACTCTTGTCATCATAATGCTCCATGCCCGTCTCATCACAATTCTCCATGACACTTTTTATCAAAGTGCTCCACGGCCTTTGTCATCACAATGCTCCATGACCCCTCTCATCACAGTGATCCATGGCCTATGCATTCAAAATGCTCCATGGCCCCTGTTATCACATTGCTCCATGATCCCCTTCATCACAATGCTCCATGACCCCTGTCATCACAATGCTCGAAGACCCTTGTCATCACAATGTTCCATACCGTTGTCATCACAAAGCTCCATGGTCCCTATAATCACAATGCTCCATGCGCTTGTCATCACAGTGCTCCAGAATTCTTGTCATCAAAATGTTCCATGGCCTTTGTCATCACAATGCTCCATGACCCCTGTCATCACAATGCTTGATGAACCTTTTCATCACAATGCTCCATGAACCGTGTCATCGCAAGGTTCCAGGACCCTTGTCATCACAATGATCCATGACGCCAGTCATCTCAATATTCCATGACCTTTGTATTCACAATGCTCCATGGCCCCTGTCATTGCGGTGCTCCATGACACCTGTCATCACAATGCTCCCTGGTATATTTCATCACAATTCTAGATGACCACTCTCATCCCAGTGCTCCACGGCCCCTGTCATCAGAGTCCTCCATGATACCTTTCATCACAATTCTACATGACCACTGTCATCACAATGCCCCATGACACCTGTCATCACAATTCTCCATGGCACTTGTCATCACAATGTTCCATGAACCATGTCATCACAATGTTTATGGACACATATCATCACAATGCTCCATGACAACTTACATCACAATGCTCCTTGACACCTGTCATTTCATTGCTCCATGGCCTATGCATTCACAATGCTCAATGGCACCTGTAATCACATTGCTCCATGATCCTTTTCATCACAATATTCTGTGACCACTCTCATCACAATAACCCATGATGCCTATCATCATAATGCTCCAAGGCCCCTCTCATCACAATGCTCCATGAACCCTGTCATCACAATGTTCCATGGCACTTGTCATCACAGTGCTCCATGACCCCTGTCATCACAATATTCACTGCCCATGTAATCACAATGCTCCTGGTCCCCTGTAATCACAATGCTCCATACCCTTCTCATCACAATGCTCCAGAACTCTTGTCATCCTAATGCTCCATGCCCGTGTCATCACAATGCTCCATGACCACTTTCATCACAATGCTCCTTGACCCCTGTCATCACAATGCTCCATGGCCCCTGTAATCACATTGCTCCATGATCCTTTTCATCACAATGCTCTATGAACACTGTCATCAGAAGGCCACATGACACCTGTCATCACAATGCTCTATGGCCCCTGTCAGCACAATGTTCCATGACAGATCTCATCACAATGATCCATGACCGCTGTCATCACAATGTTCCCTGCCTTTGTCATCTCAATGCTCCCTGGCCCCTGTAATCACAATGCTCCATACCCTTGTCATCGCAATGCTCCAGATCACTTCTCATCATAATGCTCCATGCCCGTGTCATCACAATGTTCCATGGCCCCTGTCATCACAGTGCTCCGTGATACCTTTCATCATAATGATAGATGACCACTGTCATCACAGTGCTCCATGACACATGTCATCAGAATTGGCCATGGCCTAGGTCATCACAATGCTCCAGGACACTTGTCTTCACAATGTTCCATGGCGCATTTCATCACAATGCTCCATGTCAACTTTCATCAAATTGCTCCATGATGCCTGTCATCACAATGCTCCATGGCCTTTGTCATCATAATTCTACATGGCCCCTGTAATAACAGTGCTTCATGACAACTTTTATCACAATGCTCCATGACCACTCTCATCACAATGCCAGAAAAGATCTTTCATGACAATGCTCCATGGCCCTTGTCATCACAATATTCTATGACTTCTGTCATCACAATGCTCCATGCCCCTGTCATCACAATGCTCCAAAACCCTTGTCATCACAATATTCCTTGATCCGTGTAATCACGATGATCCATGAAACATTTCTGTACAATGCTCCAGTACCCCTTTCATTAAAATGCTCCATGGCCCTTGTCATCACAATGCTCCAGGAACCCTTCCATCACAATAATCCATGTCCCGTTTCCTCACAATTCTCCAGGACCGCTTTCATCACAATGCTCCATTCCCTTGTCATCTCAATGCTTCATGGCCCCTGTAATCACAATGATCCATGCTCTTATCATCAAAACGCTCCAGAAATCTTGTCGTCACTCTGCTCCATGCCCATGTTATCACAATGTTGCATGAACCCTGTCATCACAATGCTCCATGCCCTTATCATCACAATGCTCCATCACCCATATCATCGTAGTGATCCATGACCCCTTTCATCACAATGCTCCATGACACCTGGCATCACAATGCTTCGTGGTCTTTGTCATCACAATGCTCCATGACCACTGTCATCACCATGCCCCGTGACCCCAGTCATCACAGTGCTCCATAGTCCTTCTCATCACAATGCTCCATTATCCCTGTCATCACAATGTTCCTTGACTCTTGTCATCAAAATGCCTCATGATCCTTTTAATCACAATGTTCCATGATTCCTTTCATCACATGCTCCATGATACTTGTCATTACACTGCCCCATGTCCTTTTTCATAACAATGCTCCATGATACCAGTCGTCACAATGCTCCATGCCCCTTTCAACGCAATGCTCCATTACAACTGTCATCACAATTGCTCCATGTCCTTTGTCATCACAATTATACATGGCCCCTGTAATCACAGTGCTCCATGAGCCCTTTCATCACAATGCTCCATGTCCACTGTCATCACAATGCCCCATGACCCTTGTCATCACAATGCTCCATGGCACCTGTCATTACAATGCTCCATGACCACTGTCATCACAATGTTCCATGATCGCTGTAATCACAATGACCCATGAGATCTTTCCTCAGAAGGCTCCAGTACGCCTGTCTTCACAATGCTCCAGTGCCCTTCTCATCACAATGCTCCATGATCCCTGACAGCACAACGTTACATGACAATTTTCATAACAATGCTCCATGACACCTGTCATCACAATGTTGCCTGCCCATGTCATCAAAATGCTCCATGTCCCCTGTATTCACAGTGTTCCATTACACCTGTCATCACAATGTTCCCTGCCCATGTCATCACAATGCTCCATTACCAATGTAATCAAATGTTCGCCTGCCCTTGTCCTCAAAATGCTCCATGGCCCCTTTAATCACAATGCTCCATGACCCCTGTCATCACAATGTTCCATGACAGTTGTCATTACAATGCTCCATGACCCCGGTAATCACAATGCTCCATGCCCTTCTCATCACAATGCTCCAGAACTCTTGTCATCATAATGATGAATGCACGTGTCATCACAAAGCTCCATGATACTTGCCATCACAGTGTTCCGTGGACTTTGTCATCACAATGTTCCATGGCCCCAGTCATCACAGTGCTCCATGTTACGTTTCATCACAATTCTAGATGACCACTGTCATCACAATGCCCCATGACACCTGTCATCACAATTCGCCATGGCCCTTGTCATCACAATGCTCCATGATCCATGTCATCACACTGTTCCTGGACACTTATCATCACAATGAACAATAACTACATTCATCACAATGCTCCATGACACCTGTCATCACAATGCTTGATGAAACTTGTCATCACAATGCTCCATGAACCGTGTCATCACAATTGTCCAGGACACTTGTCATCACAATGCTCCTTGACTCCTGTCATCACAATGCTCCATAGCGTATTCATCCAAAATGCTACATGGTCGCTGTAATCACATTGCTCCATGATCCATTTCGTCACAATGCCCTATGAACACTGTCATCACACCGCCACATTACACCTGTCATCACAATGCTCCATAACACCTGTCAGCACAATGTTCCATGACAGATGTCATCACTATCCTCCATGGTCCCTGTATTCGTAATGCTGCATTCCCTTGTCAACACAATGCTCCAGAACTCTTGTCATCATAATGCTCCATGCCCGTCTCATCACAATTCTCCATGACACTTTTTATCAAAGTGCTCCACGGCCTTTGTCATCACAATGCTCCATGACCCCTCTCATCACAGTGATCCATGGCCTATGCATTCAAAATGCTCCATGGCCCCTGTTATCACATTGCTCCATGATCCCCTTCATCACAATGCTCCATGACCCCTGTCATCACAATGCTCGAAGACCCTTGTCATCACAATGTTCCATACCGTTGTCATCACAAAGCTCCATGGTCCCTATAATCACAATGCTCCATGCGCTTGTCATCACAGTGCTCCAGAATTCTTGTCATCAAAATGTTCCATGGCCTTTGTCATCACAATGCTCCATGACCCCTGTCATCACAATGCTTGATGAACCTTTTCATCACAATGCTCCATGAACCGTGTCATCGCAAGGTTCCAGGACCCTTGTCATCACAATGATCCATGACGCCAGTCATCTCAATATTCCATGACCTTTGTATTCACAATGCTCCATGGCCCCTGTCATTGCGGTGCTCCATGACACCTGTCATCACAATGCTCCCTGGTATATTTCATCACAATTCTAGATGACCACTCTCATCCCAGTGCTCCACGGCCCCTGTCATCAGAGTCCTCCATGATACCTTTCATCACAATTCTACATGACCACTGTCATCACAATGCCCCATGACACCTGTCATCACAATTCTCCATGGCACTTGTCATCACAATGTTCCATGAACCATGTCATCACAATGTTTATGGACACATATCATCACAATGCTCCATGACAACTTACATCACAATGCTCCTTGACACCTGTCATTTCATTGCTCCATGGCCTATGCATTCACAATGCTCCATGACACCTGTAATCACATTGCTCCATGATCCTTTTCATCACAATATTCTATGACCACTCTCATCACAATACCCCATGAGGACTATCATCATAATGCTCCAAGGCCCCTCTCATCACAATGCTCCATGAACCCTGTCATCACAATGTTCCATGGCACTTGTCATCACAGTGCTCCATGAACCACTGTCATCACAATATTCACTGCCCATGTAATCACAATGCTCCTGGTCCCCTGTAATCACAATGCTCCATACCCTTTTCATCACAATGCTCCAGAACTCTTGTCATCATAATGCTCCATGCCCGTGTCATCACAATGCTCCATGACCATTTTCATCACAATGCTCCTTGACCCCTGTCATCACAATGCTCCATAGCCTATGTATTCACAATGCTCCATGCCACTGTAATCACATTGCTCCATGATCTTTTTCATCACAATGCTGTATGGCCCCTGTCAGCACAATGTTCCATGACAGATCTCATCACAATGATCCACGACCGCTGTCATCACAATGTTCCCTGCCCTTGTCATCTCAATGCTCCCTGGCCCCTGTAATCACAATGCTCCATACCCTTGTCATCACAATGCTCCAGATCACTTCTCATCATAATGCTCCATGCCATGTCATCACAATGCTCCATGGCCTCTGTCATCACAGTGCTCCGTGATACCTTTCATCATAATGATAGATGACCACTGTCATCACAGTGCTCCATGACACATGTCATCAGAATTGGCCATGGCCCTTGTCATCACAATGCTCCAGGACACTTGTCTTCACAATGTTCCATGGCGCATTTCATCACAATGCTCCATGTCAACTTTCATCAAATTGCTCCATGATGCCTGTCATCACAATGCTCCATGGCCTTTGTCATCAAAATTCTACATGGCCCCTATAATAACAGTGCTTCATGACAACTTTTATCGCAATGCTCCATGACCACTCTCATCACAATGCCAGATAAGACCTTTCATGACAATGCTCCATGGCCCTTGTCATCACAATATTCTATGACTTCTGTCATCACAATGCTCCATGCCCCTGTCATCACAATGCCCCATCACCCCTGCTATTACAATGCTCCATGACCCCTGTCATCACAATGCTCCAAAACCCTTGTCATCACAATATTCCTTGATCCGTGTAATCACGATGATCCATGAACCATTTCTGTACAATGCTCCAGTACCCCTTTTATTAAAATGCTCCATGGCACTTGTCATCACAATGCTCCAGGGACCCTTCTAGCACAATTATCCAGGACCCGTTTCCTCACAATTCTCCAGGACCGCTTTCATCACAATGCTCCATTCCCTTGTCATCTCAATGCTGCATGGACCCTGTCATCACAATGCTCCATGCCCATATCATCACAATGCTCCATTACCCATGTGTTCGTAGTGATCCATGACCCCTTTCATCACAATGCTCCATGACACCTGTCATCACAATGCTTCGTGGTCTTTGTCATCACAATGCTCCATGACCACTGTCATCACCATGCCCCAGGACCCCAGTCATCACAATGCTCCATAGCCCTTGTCATCACAATGCTCCATGATCCCTGTCATCACAATGTTCCATGACTCTTGTCATCAAAATGCCTCATGATCCTTTTAATCACAATGCTCCATGACTTCTTTCATGACATGCTCCATGATACTTGTCATTACACTGCCCCATGACCTTTTTCATAACAATGCTCCATGATACCAGTCATCACAATGCTCCATGACCATTGTCGTCACAATGCTCCACGCCCCTTTCAACACAATGCTCCATGACAACTGTCAACACAATGGCTCCATGGCCTTTGTCATCACAATTATACATGGCCCCTGTAATCACAGTGCTCCATGACCCCTTTCATCACAATGCTCCATGAACACTGTCATCACAATGCCCCATGACCCTTGTCATCACAATGCTCCATGGCCCCTGTCATTACAATGCTCCATGACCACTGTCATCACAATGTTCCATGATCGCTGTAATCACAATGACCCATGAGATCTTTCCTTAGAAGGCTCCAGTACGCCTGCCTTCACAATGCTCCAGTGCCCGTCCCATCACAATGCTCCATGATCCCTTTCAGCACAACGTTACATGAAAATTTTCATCACAATGCTCCATGACACCTGTCATCACAATGTTGCCTGCCCATGTCATCAAAATGCTCCATGTCCCCTGTATTCACAGTGTTCCATTACACCTGTCATCACAATGTTCCCTGCCCATGTCATCACAATGCTCCATTACCAATGTAATCAAAATGTTCGCCTGCCCTTGTCCTCAAAATGCTCCATGGCCCCTTTAATCACAATGCTCCATGAACCCTGTCATCACAATGTTCCATGACAGTTGTCATTACAATGCTCCATGACCCCGGTAATCACAAGGCTCCATGCCCTTGTCATCACAATGCTCCAGAACTCTTGTCATCATAATGATAAATGCCCGTGTCATCACAAAGCTCCATGATACTTGTCATCACAATGCTCCATGGCCTTTGTCATCACAATGTTCCATGGCCCCTGTCATCACAGTGCTCCCTGATACCTTTCATCACAATTCTAGATGACCACTGTCACCACAATTCCCCAAGACACATGTCATCACAATTCGCCATGGCCATTGTCATCACAATGCTCCATGACCCGTGTCATCACAATGGTCCAGGACACTTGTCATCACAATGATCCATGACCACTTACATCACAATGCTCCTTGACTCCTGTCATCACAATGCTCCATAGCGTATTCATTCGAAATGCTACAAGGTCCGTGTAATCACATTTCTCCATGATTCGTTTCATCACAATGTTCTATGAACACTGTCATCAGAATGCCACATTACACCTGTCATCACAATGCTCCATGGCCCCTGTCAGCACAATGTTCCATGACAAATGTCATCAGTATCCTCCATGGCCCTGTATTCGTTATGCTCCATTCCCTTGTCAACACAATGCTCCAGAACTCTTGTCATCATAATGCTCCATGCCCGTCTCATCACAATTCTCCATGACACTTTTCATCAAAATGCTCCATGGCCTTTGTCATCACAATGCTCCATGGCCCCTGTTATCACAATGATCCATGGTACCTTTCATCACAATGCTAGATATCCTCTGTGATCACAATGCCCAATGACACCTGTCCTCAGAATTGGCCATGGCCCTTGTCATCACAATGCTCCATGCCCTTGTCACCACAATGCCCCAGAACTCTTGGCATCATAATGCTCCATGCCCGTCTCATCACAATGCTCCATGACACTTTTCATCACAATGCTCCATGGCCTTTGTCATCACAATGCTCCATGGCCCCTATTATCACAGTGCTCCATATTATGTTTCATCACAATTCTAGATGACCACTGTCATCACACTGCCCCATGACACCTGTCATCACAATTCGCCATGGCCCTTGTCATCACAATGCTCCATGATCCATGTCATCACACTGTTCCTGGACACTTATCATCACAATGAACTATGACTACATTCATCACAATGCTCCATGACACCTGTCATCACAGTGCTCCATGGCCTATGCATTCAAAATGCTCCATGGCCCCTGTAATCACATTGCTCCATGATCCCCTTCATCACAATGCTCCATGACCCCTGTCATCACAATGCTCGAAGACCCTTTTCATCACAATGTTCCATACCGTTGTCATCACAATACTCCATGGTCCCTATAATCACAATGCTCCATGTGCTTGTCATCACAGTGCTCCAGAATTCTTGTCATCAAAATGTTCCTTGGCCTTTTCATCACAATGCTCCATGACCCCTGTCATCACAATGCTTGATGAACCTTGTCATCACAATGCTCCATGAACCGTGTCATCGCAAGTTTCCAGGACCCTCGTCATCACAATGATCCATGACGCCTGTCATCTCAATGCTCCATGACCTTTGTATTCACAATGCTCCATGGCCCCTGTAATTGCGGTGTTCCATGACCCCTGTCATCACAATGCTCCTGGTCCCCTGTAATCACAATGCTCCATACCCTTTTCATCACAATGCTCCAGAACTCTTGTCATCATAATGCTCCATGCCCGTGTCATCACAATGCTCCATGACCATTTTCATCACAATGCTCCTTGACCCCTGTCATCACAATGCTCCATAGCCTATGTATTCACAATGCTCCATGCCACTGTAATCACATTGCTCCATGATCTTTTTCATCACAATGCTGTATGGCCCCTGTCAGCACAATGATCCATGACAGATCTCATCACAATGATCCACGACCGCTGTCATCACAATGTTCCCTGCCATTGTCATCTCAATGCTCCCTGGCCCCTGTAATCACAATGCTCCATACCCTTGTCATCACAATGCTCCAGATCACTTCTCATCATAATGCTCCATGCCATGTCATCACAATGCTCCATGGCCTCTGTCATCACAGTGCTCCGTGATACCTTTCATCATAATGATAGATGACCACTGTCATCACAGTGCTCCATGACACATGTCATCAGAATTGGCCATGGCCCTTGTCATCACAATGCTCCAGGACACTTGTCTTCACAATGTTCCATGGCGCATTTCATCACAATGCTCCATGACCACTTTCATCAAATTGCTCCATGATGCCTGTCATCACAATGCTCCATGGCCTTTGTCATCAAAATTCTACATGGCCCCTATAATAACAGTGCTTCATGACAACTTTTATCGCAATGCTCCATGACCACTCTCATCACAATGCCAGATAAGACCTTTCATGACAATGCTCCATGGCCCTTGTCATCACAATATTCTATGACTTCTGTCATCACAATGCTCCATGCCCCTGTCATCACAATGCCCCATCACCCCTGCTATTACAATGCTCCATGACCCCTGTCATCACAATGCTCCAAAACCCTTGTCATCACAATATTTCTTGATCCGTGTAATCACGATGATCCATGAAACATTTCTGTACAATGCTCCAGTACCCCTTTTATTAAAATTCTCCATGGCACTTGTCATCACAATGCTCCAGGGACCCTTCAGCACAATTATCCAGGACCCGTTTCCTCACAATTCTCCAGGACCGCTTTCATCACAATGCTCCATTCCCTTGTCATCTCAATGCTCCATGGCCCTGTAATCACAACGATCCATGCCCTTATCATCAAAAGGCTCCAGAACTCTTGTCGTCACTATGCTCCATGCCCATGTCATCACAATGCTGCATGAACCCTGTCATCACAATGCTCCATGCCCATATCATCACAATGCTCCATTACCCATGTGTTCGTAGTGATCCATGACCCCTTTCATCACAATGCTCCATGACACCTGTCATCACAATGCTTCGTGGTCTTTGTCATCACAATGCTCCATAGCCCTTGTCATCACAATGCTCCATGATCCCTGTCATCACAATGTTCCATGACTCTTGTCATCAAAATTCCTCATGATCCTTTTAATCACAATGCTCCATGACTTCTTTCATGACATGCTCCATGATACTTGTCATTACACTGCCCCATGACCTTTTTCATAACAATGCTCCATGATACCAGTCATCACAATGCTCCATGACCATTGTCGTCACAATGCTCCACGCCCCTTTCAACACAATGCTCCATGACAACTGTCAACACAATGGCTCCATGGCCTTTGTCATCACAATTATACATGGCCCCTGTAATCACAGTGCTCCATGACCCCTTTCATCACAATGCTCCATGAACACTGTCATCACAATGCCCCATGACCCTTGTCATCACAATGCTCCATGGCCCCTGTCATTACAATGCTCCATGACCACTGTCATCACAATGTTCCATGATCGCTGTAATCACAATGACCCATGAGATCTTTCCTCAGAAGGCTCCAGTACGCCTGCCTTCACAATGCTCCAGTGCCCGTCCCATCACAATGCTCCATGATCCCTTTCAGCACAACGTTACATGAAAATTTTCGTCACAATGCTCCATGACACCTGTCATCACAATGTTGCCTGCCCATGTCATCAAAATGCTCCATGTCCCCTGTATTCACAGTGTTCCATTACACCTGTCATCACAATGTTCCCTGCCCATGTCATCACAATGCTCCATTACCAATGTAATCAAAATGTTCGCCTGCCCTTGTCCTCAAAATGCTCCATGGCCCCTTTAATCACAATGCTCCATGAACCCTGTCCTCACAATGTTCCATGACAGTTGTCATTACAATGCTCCATGACCCCGGTAATCACAAGGCTCCATGCCCTTGTCATCACAATGCTCCAGAACTCTTGTCATCATAATGATAAATGCCCGTGTCATCACAAAGCTCCATGATACTTGTCATCACAATGCTCCATGGCCTTTGTCATCACAATGTTCCATGGCCCCTGTCATCACAGTGCTCCCTGATACCTTTCATCACAATTCTAGATGACCACTGTCACCACAATTCCCCAAGACACATGTCATCACAATTCGCCATGGCCATTGTCATCACAATGCTCCATGACCCGTGTCATCACAATGGTCCAGGACACTTGTCATCACAATGATCCATGACCACTTACATCACAATGCTCCTTGACTCCTGTCATCACAATGCTCCATAGCGTATTCATTCGAAATGCTACATGGTCCGTGTAATCACATTTCTCCATGATTCGTTTCATCACAATGTTCTATGAACACTGTCATCAGAATGCCACATTACACCTGTCATCACAATGCTCCATGGCCCCTGTCAGCACAATGTTCCATGACAAATGTCATCAGTATCCTCCATGGCCCTGTATTCGTAATGCTCCATTCCCTTGTCAACACAATGCTCCAGAACTCTTGTCATCATAATGCTCCATGCCCGTCTCATCACAATTCTCCATGACACTTTTCATCAAAATGCTCCATGGCCTTTGTCATCACAATGCTCCATGGCCCCTGTTATCACAATGATCCATGGTACCTTTCATCACAATGCTAGATATCCTCTGTGATCACAATGCCCAATGACACCTGTCCTCAGAATTGGCCATGGCCCTTGTCATCACAATGCTCCATGCCCTTGTCACCACAATGCCCCAGAACTCTTGGCATCATAATGCTCCATGCCCGTCTCATCACAATGCTCCATGACACTTTTCATCACAATGCTCCATGGCCTTTGTCATCACAATGCTCCATGGCCCCTATTATCACAGTGCTCCATATTACGTTTCATCACAATTCTAGATGACCACTGTCATCACACTGCCCCATGACACCTGTCATCACAATTCGCCATGGCCCTTGTCATCACAATGCTCCATGATCCATGTCATCACACTGTTCCTGGACACTTATCATCACAATGAACTATGACTACATTCATCACAATGCTCCATGCCCCTGTCATCACAATGCTCCAAAACCCTTGTCATCACAATATTCCTTGATCCGTGTAATCACGATGATCCATGAAACATTTCTGTACAATGCTCCATACACCTTTCATTAAAATGCTCCATGGCCCTTGTCATCACAATGCTCCAGGAACCCTTCCATCACAATAATCCATGACCTGTTTCTTCACAATTCTCCAGGACCGCTTTCATCACAATGCTCCATTCCCTTGTCATCTCAATGCTTCATGGCCCCTGTAATCACAATGATCCATGCCCTTATCATCAAAATGCTCCAGAACACTTCTCGTCACTATGCTCCATGCCCATGTCATCACAATGCTGCATGAACCCAGTCATCACAATGCTCCATGCCCGTATCATCAAAATGCTCCATTACCCATGTCATCATAGTGATCCATGACCCCTTTCATCACAATGCTCCATGACACCTGGCATCACAATGCTTCGTGGTCTTTGTCATCACAATGCTCCCTGACCACTGTCATCAATATGCCACATGACCCCAGTAATCACAATGCTCCATAGCCCTTGTCATCACAATGCTCCATGGCCTTTGTCATCACAATGCTCCATGGCCCCTATTATCACAGTGCTCCATGTTACGTTTCATCACAATTCTAGATGACCACTGTCATCACAATGCCCCATGACACCTGTCATCACAATTCGCCATGGCCCTTGTCATCACAATGCTCCATGATCCATGTAATCACACTGTTCCTGGACACTTATCATCACAATGATCTATGACTACATTCATCACAATGCTCCATGACACCTGTCATCACAGTGCTCCATGGCCTAAGCATTCAAAATGCTCCATGGCCCCTGTCATCACATTGCTCCATGATCCCCTTCATCACAATGCTCCATGAACCCTGTCATCACAATGCTCGAAGACCCTTGTCATCACAATGTTCCATACCGTTGTCATCACAATACTCCATGGTCCCTATAATCACAATGCTCCGTGCGCTTGTCATCACAGTGCTCCAGAATTCTTGTCATCAAAATGTTCCATGGCCTTTGTCATCACAATGTTCCATGACCCCTGTCATAACAATGCTTGATGAACCTTGTCATCACAATGCTCCATGAACCGTGTCATTGCAAGCTTCCAGGACCCTTGTCATCACAATGATCCATGACGCCTGTCAACTCAATGCTCCATGACCTTTTTATTCACAATGCTCCATGGCCCCTGTAATTGTGGTGCTCCATGACCCCTGTCATCACAATGCTCCCTGGTATATTTCAACACAATTCTAGATGACCCCTGTCATCACAGTGCTCCACGGACCCTGTCATCAGAGTCCTCCATGATACCTTTCAACACAATTCTATACGACCACTGTCATCACAATGCCCCATGACACCTGTCATCACAATTCGCCATGGCACTTGTCATCACAATGCTCCATAAACCATGTCATCACAATGTTCATGGACACTTGTCATCACAATGCTCCATGACAACTTACATCACAATGCTCCTTGACCCCTGTCATTTCTTTGCTCCATGGCCTATGCATTCACAATGTGCCATGGCCCCTGTAATCACATTGCTCCATGATCCCTTTATTCACAATGCTCTATGACCACTCTTATCACAATACCCCATGACGCCTATCATCATAATGCTCCAAGGCCCCTCTCATCACAATGCTCCATGAACCCTGTCATCACAATTTGGCATGACACTTGTCATCACAGTGCTCCGTGACCCCTGTCATCACAATATTCACTGCCCATGTAATCACAATGCTCCTGGTCCCCTGTAATCACAATGCTCCATACCCTTGTCATCACAATGCTCCAAAACTCTTGTCATCATAATGCTCCATGCCCGTGTCCTCACAATGCTCCATGACCACTTTCATCACAATGCCCCTTGACCCCTGTCATCACAATCCTCCATGGCCTATGTATTCACAATGCTCAATGGCCCCTGTAATCACATTGCTCCATGATCCTTTTCATCACAATGTTCTATGACCAGTCTCCTCACAAGGCCACATGACACCTGTCATCACAATGCTCTATGGCCCCTGTCAGCACAATGTTCCATGACAGATCTCATCACAATGATCCATGACCGCTGTCATCACAATGTTCCCTGCCCTTGTCATCTCAATGCTCCCTGGCCCGTGTAATCACAATGCTCCATACCCTTGTCATCGCAATGCTCCAGATCATTCCTCATCGTAATGCTCCTTGCCCATGTCATCACAATGCTCCATGGCCCCTGTCATCACAGTGCTCCGTGATACCTTTCATCATAATGATAGATGACCACTGTCATCACAATGCTCCATGACACCTGTCATCAGAATTGGCCATGGCCCTTGTCATCACGATGCTCCAGGACACTTCTCTTCACAATGTTCCATGGTGCATTTCATCACAATGCTCCATGACCACTTTCATCAAATTGCTCCATGATGCCTGTCATCACAATGCTCCATGGCCTTTGTCATCAAATTTCTACATGGCCCCTGTAATAACAGTGCTGCAAGACAACTTTTATCGCAATGCTCCATGACCACTCTCATCACAATGCCAGATAAGACCTTTCATGACAATGCTCCATGGCCCTTGTCATCACAATATTCTATGACTTCTGTCATCACAATGCTCCATGCCCCTGTCATCACAATGCCCCATCACCCCTGCTATTACAATGCTCCATGACCCCTGTCATCACAATGCTCCAAAACCCTTGTCATCACAATATTTCTTGATCCGTGTAATCACGATGATCCATGAAACATTTCTGTACAATGCTCCAGTACCCCTTTTATTAAAATTCTCCATGGCACTTGTCATCACAATGCTCCAGGGACCCTTCAGCACAATTATCCAGGACCCGTTTCCTCACAATTCTCCAGGACCGCTTTGATCACAATGCTCCATTCCCTTGTCATCTCAATGCTCCATGGCCCTGTAATCACAACGATCCATGCCCTTATCATCAAAAGGCTCCAGAACTCTTGTCGTCACTATGCTCCATGCCCATGTCATCACAATGCTGCATGAACCCTGTCATCACAATGCTCCATGCCCATATCATCACAATGCTCCATTACCCATGTGTTCGTAGTGATCCATGACCCCTTTCATCACAATGCTCCATGACACCTGTCATCACAATGCTTCGTGGTCTTTGTCATCACAATGCTCCATAGCCCTTGTCATCACAATGCTCCATGATCCCTGTCATCACAATGTTCCATGACTCTTGTCATCAAAATGCCTCATGATCCTTTTAATCACAATGCTCCATGACTTCTTTCATGACATGCTCCATGATACTTGTCATTACACTGCCCCATGACCTTTTTCATAACAATGCTCCATGATACCAGTCATCACAATGCTCCATGACCATTGTCGTCACAATGCTCCACGCCCCTTTCAACACAATGCTCCATGACAACTGTCAACACAATGGCTCCATGGCCTTTGTCATCACAATTATACATGGCCCCTGTAATCACAGTGCTCCATGACCCCTTTCATCACAATGCTCCATGAACACTGTCATCACAATGCCCCATGACCCTTGTCATCACAATGCTCCATGGCCCCTGTCATTACAATGCTCCATGACCACTGTCATCACAATGTTCCATGATCGCTGTAATCACAATGACCCATGAGATCTTTCCTCAGAAGGCTCCAGTACGCCTGCCTTCACAATGCTCCAGTGCCCGTCCCATCACAATGCTCCATGATCCCTTTCAGCACAACGTTACATGAAAATTTTCGTCACAATGCTCCATGACACCTGTCATCACAATGTTGCCTGCCCATGTCATCAAAATGCTCCATGTCCCCTGTATTCACAGTGTTCCATTACACCTGTCATCACAATGTTCCCTGCCCATGTCATCACAATGCTCCATTACCAATGTAATCAAAATGTTCGCCTGCCCTTGTCCTCAAAATGCTCCATGGCCCCTTTAATCACAATGCTCCATGAACCCTGTCATCACAATGTTCCATGACAGTTGTCATTACAATGCTCCATGACCCCGGTAATCACAAGGCTCCATGCCCTTGTCATCACAATGCTCCAGAACTCTTGTCATCATAATGATAAATGCCCGTGTCATCACAAAGCTCCATGATACTTGTCATCACAATGCTCCATGGCCTTTGTCATCACAATGTTCCATGGCCCCTGTCATCACAGTGCTCCCTGATACCTTTCATCACAATTCTAGATGACCACTGTCACCACAATTCCCCAAGACACATGTCATCACAATTCGCCATGGCCATTGTCATCACAATGCTCCATGACCCGTGTCATCACAATGGTCCAGGACACTTGTCATCACAATGATCCATGACCACTTACATCACAATGCTCCTTGACTCCTGTCATCACAATGCTCCATAGCGTATTCATTCGAAATGCTACATGGTCCGTGTAATCACATTTCTCCATGATTCGTTTCATCACAATGTTCTATGAACACTGTCATCAGAATGCCACATTACACCTGTCATCACAATGCTCCATGGCCCCTGTCAGCACAATGTTCCATGACAAATGTCATCAGTATCCTCCATGGCCCTGTATTCGTAATGCTCCATTCCCTTGTCAACACAATGCTCCAGAACTCTTGTCATCATAATGCTCCATGCCCGTCTCATCACAATTCTCCATGACACTTTTCATCAAAATGCTCCATGGCCTTTGTCATCACAATGCTCCATGGCCCCTGTTATCACAATGATCCATGGTACCTTTCATCACAATGCTAGATATCCTCTGTGATCACAATGCCCAATGACACCTGTCCTCAGAATTGGCCATGGCCCTTGTCATCACAATGCTCCATGCCCTTGTCACCACAATGCCCCAGAACTCTTGGCATCATAATGCTCCATGCCCGTCTCATCACAATGCTCCATGACACTTTTCATCACAATGCTCCATGGCCTTTGTCATCACAATGCTCCATGGCCCCTATTATCACAGTGCTCCATATTACGTTTCATCACAATTCTAGATGACCACTGTCATCACACTGCCCCATGACACCTGTCATCACAATTCGCCATGGCCCTGTCATCACAATGCTCCATGATCCATGTCATCACACTGTTCCTGGACACTTATCATCACAATGAACTATGACTACATTCATCACAATGCTCCATGCCCCTGTCATCACAATGCTCCAAAACCCTTGTCATCACAATATTCCTTGATCCGTGTAATCACGATGATCCATGAAACATTTCTGTACAATGCTCCATACCCCTTTCAATAAAATGCTCCATGGCCCTTGTCATCACAATGCTCCAGGAACCCTTCCATCACAATAATCCATGACCTGTTTCTTCACAATTCTCCAGGACCGCTTTCATCACAATGCTCCATTCCCTTGTCATCTCAATGCTTCATGGCCCCTGTAATCACAATGATCCATGCCCTTATCATCAAAATGCTCCAGAACACTTCTCGTCACTATGCTCCATGCCCATGTCATCACAATGCTGCATGAACCCAGTCATCACAATGCTCCATGCCCGTATCATCACAATGCTCCATTACCCATGTCATCATAGTGACCCATGACCCCTTTCATCACAATGCTCCATGACACCTGGCATCACAATGCTTCGTGGTCTTTGTCATCACAATGCTCCCTGACCACTGTCATCAATATGCCACATGACCCCAGTAATCACAATGCTCCATAGCCCTTGTCATCACAATGCTCCATGGCCTTTGTCATCACAATGCTCCATGGCCCCTATTATCACAGTGCTCCATGTTACGTTTCATCACAATTCTAGATGACCACTGTCATCACAATGCCCCATGACACCTGTCATCACAATTCGCCATGGCCCTTGTCATCACAATGCTCCATGATCCATGTAATCACACTGTTCCTGGACACTTATCATCACAATGATCTATGACTACATTCATCACAATGCTCCATGACACCTGTCATCACAGTGCTCCATGGCCTAAGCATTCAAAATGCTCCATGGCCCCTGTCATCACATTGCTCCATGATCCCCTTCATCACAATGCTCCATGAACCCTGTCATCACAATGCTCGAAGACCCTTGTCATCACAATGTTCCATACCGTTGTCATCACAATACTCCATGGTCCCTATAATCACAATGCTCCATGCGCTTGTCATCACAGTGCTCCAGAATTCTTGTCATCAAAATGTTCCATGGCCTTTGTCATCACAATGTTCCATGACCCCTGTCATAACAATGCTTGATGAACCTTGTCATCACAATGCTCCATGAACCGTGTCATTGCAAGCTTCCAGGACCCTTGTCATCACAATGATCCATGACGCCTGTCAACTCAATGCTCCATGACCTTTTTATTCACAATGCTCCATGGCCCCTGTAATTGTGGTGCTCCATGACCCCTGTCATCACAATGCTCCCTGGTATATTTCAACACAATTCTAGATGACCCCTGTCATCACAGTGCTCCACGGACCCTGTCATCAGAGTCCTCCATGATACCTTTCAACACAATTCTATACGACCACTGTCATCACAATGCCCCATGACACCTGTCATCACAATTCGCCATGGCACTTGTCATCACAATGCTCCATAAACCATGTCATCACAATGTTCATGGACACTTGTCATCACAATGCTCCATGACAACTTACATCACAATGCTCCTTGACCCCTGTCATTTCTTTGCTCCATGGCCTATGCATTCACAATGTGCCATGGCCCCTGTAATCACATTGCTCCATGATCCCTTTCTTCACAATGATCTATGACCACTCTTATCACAATACCCCATGACGCCTATCATCATAATGCTCCAAGGCCCCTCTCATCACAATGCTCCATGAACCCTGTCATCACAATTTGGCATGACACTTGTCATCACAGTGCTCCGTGACCCCTGTCATCACAATATTCACTGCCCATGTAATCACAATGCTCCTGGTCCCCTGTAATCACAATGCTCCATACCCTTGTCATCACAATGCTCCCAAACTCTTGTCATCATAATGCTCCATGCCCGTGTCCTCACAATGCTCCATGACCACTTTCATCACAATGCCCCTTGACCCCTGTCATCACAATCCTCCATGGCCTATGTATTCACAATGCTCAATGGCCCCTGTAATCACATTGCTCCATGATCCTTTTCATCACAATGTTCTATGACCAGTCTCCTCACAAGGCCACATGACACCTGTCATCACAATGCTCTATGGCCCCTGTCAGCACAATGTTCCATGACAGATCTCATCACAATGATCCATGACCGCTGTCATCACAATGTTCCCTGCCCTTGTCATCTCAATGCTCCCTGGCCCGTGTAATCACAATGCTCCATACCCTTGTCATCGCAATGCTCCAGATCATTCCTCATCGTAATGCTCCTTGCCCATGTCATCACAATGCTCCATGGCCCCTGTCATCACAGTGCTCCGTGATACCTTTCATCATAATGATAGATGACCACTGTCATCACAATGCTCCATGACACCTGTCATCAGAATTGGCCATGGCCCTTGTCATCACGATGCTCCAGGACACTTCTCTTCACAATGTTCCATGGTGCATTTCATCACAATGCTCCATGACCACTTTCATCAAATTGCTCCATGATGCCTGTCATCACAATGCTCCATGGCCTTTGTCATCAAATTTCTACATGGCCCCTGTAATAACAGTGCTGCAAGACAACTTTTATCGCAATGCTCCATGACCACTCTCATCACAATGCCAGATAAGATATTTCATGACAATGCTCCATGGCCCTTGTCATCACAATATTTTATGACTTCTGTCATTACAATGCTCCATGCCCCTGTCATCACAATGCCCCATCACCCCTGCTATTACAATGCTCCATGACCCCTGTCATCACAATGCTCCAAAACCCTTGTCATCACAATATTCCTTGATCCGTGTAATCACGATGATCCATGAACCATTTCTGTACAATGCTCCATACCCCTTTCATTAAAATGCTCCATGGACCTAGTCATCACAA
The DNA here is from genome assembly GCF_965194825.1 of Balaenoptera physalus. Taxonomy (NCBI): domain Eukaryota; kingdom Metazoa; phylum Chordata; class Mammalia; order Artiodactyla; family Balaenopteridae; genus Balaenoptera; species Balaenoptera physalus. The sequence continues at coordinate 25,776 of NW_028124927.1, forward strand.
TGCTCCAGGAACCCTGCCATCACAATAATCCATGACCCGTTTCTTCACAATTCTTCAGGACCGCTTTCATCACAATGCTCCATTCCCTTGTCATCTCAATGCTTCATGGCCCCTTTAATCACAATGTTCCATGCCCTTATCATCAAAATGCTCCAGAACTCTTCTCGTCACTATGCTCCATGCCCATGTCATCACAATGCTGCATGAACCCAGTCATCACAATGCTCCATGCCCGTATCATCACAATGCTCCATTACCCATGTCATCGTAGTGATCCATGACCCCTTTCATCACAATGCTCCATGACACCTGGCATCACAATGCTTCGTGGTCTTTGTCATCACAATGCTCCCTGACCACTGTCATCAACATGCCACATGACCCCAGTCATCACAATGCTCCATAGCCCTTGTCATCACAATGCTCCATTATCCCTGTCATCACAATATTCCATGACTCTTGTCATCAAAATGCCTCATGATCCTTTTCATCACAATGCTCCATGACTCCTTTCATCACATGCTCCATGATACTAGTCATTACACTGCCCCATGACCTTTTTCGTAACAATGCTCCATGATACCAGTCATCACAATGCTCCATGACCATTGTCGTCACAATGCTCCATGCCCCTTTCAACACAATGCTCCATGACCACTGTCATCACAATGCTCCATGGCCTTTGTCATCACAATTATACATGGCCCCTGTAATCACAGTGCTCCATGACCCCTTTCATCACAATGCTCCATGACCACTGTCATCACATTGCCCCATTGCCCCTGTCATTACAATGCTCCATGACGACTGTCATCACAATGTTCCATGATCGCTGTAATCACAGTGACTCATGACACCTTTCTTCACAAGGCTCCAGTTCGCCTTTCATCACAATGCCCCATGCCCCTTGTCATCACAATGCACCATGGCCCCTGTAATCACAATTCTCCATGCCCTTGTCATCAAAATGCTCCAGAAGTCATGTCATCACAATGCTCCATTCCTTTGTCTTCACAATGCTCCATGACCACTGTCATCATAATGCTCTATGACACTTGTCATCACAATGCTCCATGGCCCCTTTGATCACAGTTCTCCAAGACACCTTTCATCACAATGCTCCATGAGCACTGTCATCACAATGATCCATGACCCGTTTCATCTCAATGCTGCATGGCACCTGTCATCAGATGCTCCAGGGCCTTTGTCATCACAATGCTCCATGGCCCCTCTAATCACAGTGCTCCATGACCTGTTTCATCACATTGCTCCATGACCCCACTCTTCACAATGCCCCATCACCACTGTAATCACAATACTCCATGGCCCTTCTCATCACAATGCTCCATTAACCCTGTCATTACAATCCTTCATGATTGCTGTAATCACAATGATCCATGACACCTTTCCTCACAATTTTCCAGGACGCCTTTCATCATAATTCTCCATGCCCCTTGTCATCACAGTGTTCAATGCAGTTGTCATCACAATGCTACATGGCCCCTCTAATCACAATTCTCCATGCCCTTGACATCAAGGTATTCCAGAACTCAGGTTATCACAATTCTCCATACCCTTGGCATCACAATGCTCCATGACCACTTTTATCACAATGTTCCATGACCCTTGTCATCACAATGCTCCATGATCCCTGTAATCACAATGATCCATGACCGCTTTCATCACAATGCTCCATGCCCCTTGTCATCACAATGGTCCATGACCATGTCATCAAATGCTCCATGGCCCATGTAATAACAACGCTCCATGTACTTGTCATCACAATGATGCAGAACCCTTCTCATCACAATTCTCCTTGCCTGTGTCATCACAATGCTCCAGGACACTTGTCATTACAATGCTCCATGGCGCTTTTCTTCACAATGCTCCATGCCCATTTCATCACAATGCTCCCTGATGCCTGTCATCACAATGCTCCATGGCCTTTGTCATCAAAATTGTACACGGCCCCTGTAATAACAGTGCTTCATGACAACTGTAATCACAATGCTCCATGACCACTCTCATCACAATGCTCCAGTACCTGTTTCATCACAATGCTCCATGCCCCTTGTCATCACATTGCTCCATGCCCTTGTCGTCACAATATACCATGACACTTGTTATCACAATGCTCCTTGAGACTTGTCATCACAATGCTCCATGGCGCTTAACATCACAATGCTGAATGACCATTTTCATCACAATGTTCACTGACAGCTTTCATCACAATGATCCATGGCCCTTGTCATTAAAATTCCCCATGACCCTTTTCATCACATTGCCCCATGACACCAGGCATCACAATACTACATGGTCCTTTTGATCACTGTGGTCCATGAACCGCATCATCACAAGGCCCCATGACCCCTGGCGTCACAATTCTCCATGACCCCAGTCATCACAATTATCCATGACCCATTTCATCACAATGCTCCCTGTCCCCTGTCATCACAATGCTTCATGGCCTTTGTCATCACAATGCTCCATGACCCTTGCCATCACAATGCTCCATGACACTTATCATCACAAAGCTCCTTGGCCGTTTCCACCACAATGCTCAATAACCACTTTCATCACAGTCCTCGCTGACCCCTTCATCACGATGCTCCATGGCCATTGTCATTACAATTCCTTATGAAACCTTTTATCAAATTGCTCCATGACACCTGTCATCACAATGCTCCATGGCTTTTGTCATCACAATGCTCCATGACCCCAGTCATCACAGTGCTCCATGACCCCTTTCATCACAATGCCCCATGCCCCTGACTTCACAAGGCCCCATGACACCTATCATCACAATACTACATGGTCATTGTGATCACAATGCTCCATGATCCCTGTTATCACAATGCTCCATGACCCTGGTCATCACATTGCTCCATGATCGCTGTAATCACAATGATCCATGACAGCTTTCTTCAAAATTCTCCAGTACGCCTTCATCACAATACTCCATGCCCCTTGTCATCACAATGCTCCATGGCCACTGTAATCACAAGGATCCATGACCGTGTCATCACAATGCTCAATGAGCACTGTCATCACAATGTTCTATGCCCCCTGTCATCACAAAGCCCCATGTCCCATGTCATCACAATGCTCCATGACCACAGTCATCACAATTCTCCATGACCCTTGTCCTCACAATGCTCCATCCACTTGTCATCACAATGCTCCATTTCCCCTGTAATCACAACGCACCATGCCCTTGTCATCACAATGCTCCATGGCCCCTGTAATCACAAGGATCCATGACTGTGTAATCACAATGTTCTATAAATCCTGTCATCACCAAGCCCCATGACCTATGTCATCACAATGCTCCCTGGTGCTTTTCATCACAATGATCCATGACAATTTTCAACACAATGCTCCATGACCATAGTCATCCCAATGCTCCATGACACCTGTCATCACTATGCTCCATGGCCTTTCTCATCACAGTGCTCCATGGCCTCTGTAATCACAGTGTTCCTTGACCCCTTTCATCACAATGCTCCATGACCTCTGTCATCACAATTCCCCATGACACCTCTCATCACAATACTCCATGGTCCTTGTGATCACAATGCTCCATGACACCTGTCATCACAATGCTCCATAACCCTTATCATCACAAAGCTCCATGATCCCTGTATTCACAATAATCCATGACCCCTTTCCTCACAAATTTCCAGTACCCCTTTCATCACAATGTTCCATGCTACTTGTCATCACTATGCTCCATGCTGTTGTCATCACAATGCTCCATGGCACCTGTAAACACAATGCTCCATGCCCTTGTCATGACAATGCTCCAGAACTCTTGTCATCACAATGCTCCATGCCCATGTCATCAAAGATGTCCATGATCCATGTCTTCACAATGTTCCGTGGCCTTTGTCATCACAATGCACAATGACCAGTTTCATCAGAATCCTCGCTCACACCTTTCATCACAATGTTCCATGGCCCTTGTCATTACAATTCCCCCTGACCCTTTTCATCACAATGCTCCATGACACCTATCATCACAATGCACCATGACTTTTTTCATCACAATGCTCCATGGTCCCTGTAATCACGTTTTTCTATGACAACTTTCATCACATTGCCACATGACATCTGTCATCATAATGCTCCATGGCCATTGTGATCACAAGGCTCCATGAACCCTGTCATCACAATGCTCCACGGTCGTTTTAGTCAGAATCATCCATGAACCCATTCATCACAATGATCCATGCCCTTTGTCATCACAATCCTCCATGCCATTTGTCATCACAATGCTCCATGCACTTGTCATCACAATGCTCATGACACCTGTCATCACAATGCTACATGGCTTTTTTCATCACAATGCTTCATGGCCCCTGTAATCATAATGCTCCATGCCCTTTTCATGACACTGTTCCAGAACCGTTGTCATCACAATGATCCATGCCCGTGTCATAACAATGCTCCAGGCCCCTTGTCATCACTATGCTCCCTGGGCCTTTTCATCACAATATCTCATGATCCCTTTCACCACAATGCTCCATGACACCTTTCATCACAATGCTCCATGACCATTGTCGTCAAAATGCTCCATGGCCTTTGTCATCACAGTTCTCCATTACCCCGCTAATTACAGTGGTCCATTACCCCTTTCATCACAAAGATGCATGACCACTGTCATCACAATGCTCCATGACCCCTGTCATCACAATGCTCCATGACTTTTGTCATCACAGTGCTCCATGGCACTTTTCATCACAATGCTCAATGACCACTTTCATCACAGCGCTCCATAACCCATTTAATCACAATGCTCCATGGCCCTTGTCATCACAATGTTCCATGACCGCTTGCCTCACAGTGCTCCATGACTACTTTCATCACACTGCCCCATAGCCATTTTCTTCAATTTGCCCCATGACCCCTTTCATCACAAAGCTCCATGACCACTTTCATTACAATGTTCCAAGCCCCCTCTCATTGCAATCCTCCATGATCCCTGTAATCACGATGATCCATGCCCGCTGTCATCACAATGCCCCATGACTCCTGTCATCACAATGCCCCACGACCCCTGTCATCACAATGCTCCATGGCCCTTGTCATCACAATGCTGTGTGACTTCTGTCATCACAATGCTCCATGAACCTTGTCATCACAAGCTCCATGATCCCTGTAATCACAATGATCCATGACCCCTTTCATCACAATGCTCCATGCCCTTGTCATCACAATGCTCCAGAACTCTTCTCATCACAATTCTCCATGCCCGTGTCATCACAATGCTCCATGAAAATGTCATCACAATGCTCCAGGACACTTGTCATCACAATACTCCATTGCACATTTCATCACAATTATCTATGACCACTTTCATCACAACAGTCCATGAACTCTTTCATCACAATGCTCCATGGCCCTTGTCATTACAATGTCCCATGACCCCTTTTATCTCAGTGCTCCATGACCACTTTCACCACAATGCTCCATAACCCATTTGATCACAATGCTCCATGGCCCTTGTCATAACAATGTCCCATGACCCACTTTACCTCAATGCTCCATGACCCCTTTCATCACTATGCTCCATGACCATTGTCATCACAATGCTCCATGACTTTTGTCATCACAGTGCTCCATGGCACTTTTCATCACAATGCTCAATGACCACTTTCATCACAGCGCTCCATAACCCATTTAATCACAATGCTCCATGGCCCTTGTCATCACAATGTTCCATGACCGCTTGCCTCACAGTGCTCCATGACTACTTTCATCACACTGCCCCATAGCCATTTTCTTCAATTTGCCCCATGACCCCTTTCATCACAAAGCTCCATGACCACTTTCATTACAATGTTCCAAGCCCCCTCTCATTGCAATCCTCCATGATCCCTGTAATCACGATGATCCATGCCCGCTGTCATCACAATGCCCCATGACTCCTGTCATCACAATGCCCCACGACCCCTGTCATCACAATGCTCCATGGCCCTTGTCATCACAATGCTGTGTGACTTCTGTCATCACAATGCTCCATGAACCTTGTCATCACAAGCTCCATGATCCCTGTAATCACAATGATCCATGACCCCTTTCATCACAATGCTCCATGCCCTTGTCATCACAATGCTCCAGAACTCTTCTCATCACAATTCTCCATGCCCGTGTCATCACAATGCTCCATGAAAATGTCATCACAATGCTCCAGGACACTTGTCATCACAATACTCCATTGCACATTTCATCACAATTATCTATGACCACTTTCATCACAACAGTCCATGAACTCTTTCATCACAATGCTCCATGGCCCTTGTCATTACAATGTCCCATGACCCCTTTTATCTCAGTGCTCCATGACCACTTTCACCACAATGCTCCATAACCCATTTGATCACAATGCTCCATGGCCCTTGTCATAACAATGTCCCATGACCCACTTTACCTCAATGCTCCATGACCCCTTTCATCACTATGCTCCATGACCATTGTCATCACAATTGTCCATGGCCCTATCATCACAATGCTCCATGACCCCTGTGATCACAATGCTCCATGGCCCTTTTCATCACAATGCTCCATGAACCCTGTCATCACAATGCTCCATGATCGCTGTAATCACAATGATCCATGACATATTTCCTCATAATTCTCCAGTACGCCTCTCGTCACAATGCTCCACTCCTCTTTTCATCACAATGTTCCCTGCCCTTTTCATCACAATGCTCCATGGCCCCAGTAATCAAAATTCTCCATGCCCTTGTCATCCAAAATCTCCAGAAGTCATGTCATCACAATGCTACATTCCCTTGCCATCAAATGCTCCATGACCCTTGTTGTCACAATGTCCCATGACCCATTTTATCTCAAAGCTCCATGACCCCTTTCATCACAATGGTCTATGAGCAGTGTCATCACAGTGCTCCATGCCCCATCATCAAAATGTTCCATGACCCCTGTAATCGCAATGCTCCATGGCTTTTGTCATCACAATGTTCCCTACCCCTATCATCGCAAGGCTCCATGACCACTGTCATCACAATGCCCCATAACCTCTCATCACAATGCTCCATGATACCTGTCATCACAATGTTCCATGGCCTTTGTCATCACAATGCTCCATGGCCCCTTTAATCACAGTGTTCCATGACCCCTTTCATCACAAAAACAGATGACCACTGTCATCTCTATGCTCCATGACTCCTGTCATCACAATGCACCATGACCCTTGTCATCACAATGCTCCATGATTCCTCTAATCACAACGATCCATGTACCATTTCCTCACAATGCTCCAATACTACTTTCATCACAATGCTCCATGCCACTTGTCATCACAATGCTCAATGGCCTTTTTCCTCAAAATGCTCCAGTATCCCATTCATCACAAGGCTCCATGCCAATGGTCATCACAATGCTACATGCCCTGGTCATCACAATGACCCATGATCAATTTAATCACAATGCTCCATGACACCTTTCATCACAATGCTCCAAGGCCCTTGTAATCACAATGCTCCATGCCTCTGTCATCACAATGCTCCAGAACTCTTCTCATCACAATTCTCCATGCCCGTGTCATCCCAATTCTCCATGACAGGGTCATCAGAATGCTCCCGGACTCTTGTCATCACAATGCTCCATGGCGCTTTTCATCACAATGCTCCATGACCACTTGTTATCACAACGCTCCATAACCCATTTAATAACAATACTCCATGGCTCTTGTCATAACAAGGCACAATGACCCTTTCATCACAATGCTCCATGACCTCTGTCATCACAATGATCCATAACACCTTTCCGCACAATGCTCCATTACCCCTTTCATCACAGTGCTCCATGCCACTTCTCATCACAATGCACCATGCCCTTGTCATCACAATCTCCAGAAGTCATGTCATCACCAATGCTCCATGGCCTTTGGCATCAAAATGCTCCAGAAATTATCTCATCACAAGGCTCCATGACCGTGTCCTCACAATGCTCAATGAGCACTGTCATCACAATGCTCCATGACCACTTTCATCACAATGCTCCACGTACCCTGTCATCACTATGCCCCATGATTCCTGTCATCACAATGCCTCATGGCCCTTGCCATCACAATGCTCCATGACCCTTGTCTTCACGATGCCCCATGACCCCTGCCATCACAATGCTCCATGATCCCTGTAATCACAAACATCCATGACCCCTTTCATCAAAATGCTCCAGTATCACATTCATCATAATACTCCATGCCCCTTTTCATCACAATGTTCCATATCCTTGTCATCACAACGCTCTATGGCCCCTGAAATCACAATGCTCCATGCCCTTGTCATCACAATAGTCCAGCACACTTCTCATCACAATTCTCCATGCCCATGTCATCCCAATGCTCCATGAAAATGTCATCACAATGCTCCAGGACTCTTGTCATCACAATGCTCCATGACACCTTTCATCACAATGCTCCATGGTTTGGTCATCACAATGCTCCATGTCTCCTCTAATCACAGTGCTTCATGAACCCGTTCATTAAAATGCTCCATGCCCACTGTCATCACAATGCCTCATGACTCCTGTCATCACAATGCTCCATGGCCCTTGTAATCACAATTTCCGATGACCCCCTTTATCTCAATGCTCCATGACACTTGTCATCAAAATGCTCCATGAACCCTGTAATCACAATGATCCATGACAGTTTTCCCCACAATGCTCCATTACCCCTTTCATCACAATGCTCCATAGCTTGGTCATCACAATGCACCATGCCTTTGTCATCACAATGCTCCATGGCCCTTGTCATCACAATGTCCCATGACCCCCTTTATCTCAATGCACCATGACAGCTGTTATCACAATGCTCCATGACACGTGTCATCACAATTCTCCATGATCCCTGTAATCACAATGATCCATGACCCCTTTCCTCACAATGCTCCAGGACGCCTTTCATCACAATGCTCCATGCCGCTTTTCATCACAATGCTCCATGCCCCCTGTCATCACAATGCCGCATGACTCCGGTTATCACAATGTTACATGCCCCTTGTCATCGCAATGCTCCATGAACTCTGTCATCACAATGCTTCATGACCCTTGCCATCACAATTCTCCATGATCCCAGTAATCACAATGATCCATGACCCCTTTCATCACAATGCTCCATGACCACTTTCATTACACTTCTCCGTGTCCCTTGTCATAACAATGGTCCATGCCCTTGTCATCAAATGCTCCATGGCCCCTGTAATCACAAATCTCCATGCCCATGTCATCACAATGCTCCATGAAAATGTCATTACAATGCTCCAAGACTCTTGTCATCACAATACTCCATGGTGTTTTTCATCACAATGCTCCATGACCCCTTTCATCACAATGCTCCATGGCCCTTGTCATCACAATGTCCCTTCACCTCTTTTATCTCAATGCTCCATGTCCCATTTCATCACAATCCTCCATGACCACTTTCATCAGAATGCTCGATAACCCATTTGATCACAATGCTCCATGGCTCTTGTCATCACAATGCTCCATAGCACTTTTCATCACAATGCTCCATGACCACTTTCTTCACAATGCTCCATGACCATTGTCATCACAATGCTACATGACCCCTGACATCGCAATGATCCATGACCCCTTTCATCACAATGCTCCATGATGCCTGTCATCACAATGTTCCATGGCCTTTGTCTTCACATTTCTCCATGGCTACTGTAATTACAGTGCTCCATAATCCCTTTCATCACAATGCTCCATGGCCCTTGTCATCACAATGTCCTATGACCCCTTTTATCTCAATGTTCCGTGTCCCCTTTCATAACAATGTTCCATGACCACTTTCATCACAATGCTCCATATCCCATTTGATCACAATGCTCCTTGGCCCCTGTTATCACAATTCTCCAATGCACTTTTCATCACAATGCTGCATGACCACTTGCCTCACAGTGCTCCATGAGCACATTCATCAAAATGCCCCATAGCCATTGTCATCAATTTGCCCCTTGACCCCTTTCATCACAATGCTCCATGACCACTTTCATCACAATGTTCCATGCCCCTGTCATCACAATGCTCCATGATCCCTGTAATCACAATGATCAATTCCCACTGTCATCACAATGTCCCATGCCCCCTTTCATCACAATGCCCCATGACCCCTGTCATCACAGTGCTCCATGGCCCTTGTCATCACAATGCTCCATGACCCCTGTCATCACAATGCTCCATGACCCCTGTCATCACAATGCTCCATGACCCTTGTCATCACAATGCTCCATGATCCCTGTAATCACAATGATCCATGACCCATGTCATCACAATTCTCTAGTACCACTTTCATCACAATGCTCCATGCCCTTTGCCATCACAATGCTCCATGCACTTGTCATCAAATGTTCCATGGCAACTGTAATCACAATGCTCCATACCGTTGTCATCTCAATGCTCCAGAACTCTTCTCATCACAATTCTCCATGCCTGTGTCATAACAATGCTCCATGAAAATGTCATCACTACGCTCCAGGACACTTGTCATCACAATGATCCATGACCACTTTCATCACACCGTTCCATAACCCATTTGATCACAATGTTCCATGGCCCTTGTCATCACAATGCTCCATAGCGCTTTTCATCACAATGCTCCATGACACCTTTCATCACAATGCTCAGTGATCCTTGTCATCACAATGGCCCATGACCCAATTTATCTCAACGCTCCATGACCCCTTTTATCACAAGTACAGATGACCACTGTCATCACTATTCTCCATGGCCCTTGTCATCTCTATGCTCCATGACCCTGTCATCACAATGCTCCATGACCCTTGTCATCACAATGCTCTATGATCCCTGTAATCACAATGATCCATGTACCATTTCCTCACAGTGCTCCAATAGCTCTTTCATCACAATGCTCCATGCCACTTGTCATCACAATGTTCCATATCCGTGCCATCACAATGTTCAATGGCCCGTTTCCTCACAATGCTCCAGTATCCCATTTATCTCAAGGCTGCATGCCAATGCTCATCACAATGTTACATGCCCTTGTTATCACAATGATCCATGACCACTTTCATCACAACGCTCCATAAACCATTTAATCACAATGCTCCATGGCTCTTGTCATAACAAGGCCCAATGAAACTTTTCATCACAACGCTCCATGACCCCCTTCATCAGAATACTCCATGGTTTTGTCATCACAATTCTCCATGTTGTATGTAATCACATTGCTCCATGAACCCGTTCATTACAATGCTCCACGCCCACTGTCATCACAAATCCCCGTGACCACTGTCATCACAATGCTCCATGGCCCTTGTCATCACAAAGCTCCATGACACCTGTCATAACAATGATCCATGACACCTTTCCTCACAATGCTCCATTAACCATTTCATCACAATTCTCCATGCCACTTGTCATCACAATGCTCCATGGCCCATTTCCTAACAATGCTCCAGTACCCCTTTCATCACAAGGCTCCATGCCACTTGTCATCACAATGCCCCATGACCCCTGTAATCACAATGCTCCTTGGTCCTTGCCATCACAATGCTCCATGAACCCTGTCATCACAATGATCCTTGATCGCTGTAATCACAATGATCCATGACACCTTTCCTCACAATGCTCCACGCAACTTGTCATCACAATGATCAATGCAGTTGTCATCACAATGCTCCATAGTCCTTGTAATCACAATTCTCCATGACCTTGTCATCAAAATGCTCCAGAATTCATGTGGTCACAATGCTCCATTCCCTTTTCATCACAATGCTCCATGACAACCGTCATCACAATGCCCCATGACCCTTGTCATCACAATGCTCCATAGACCTTGTCATCACAATGCTCCATGACCCCTTTCATCACAATGCACCATGCCCTTCCCATCGCAATGTTCAATGGCCCGTTTCCTCACAATGCTCCAGTACCCTCTTAGTCACAAGGCTCCATGCCACTTGTCATCACAATGCTACATGCCCTTGTCATCACAATGCCTCATGATCCCTTTAACCACAATGCTCCATGACCCCTTTCATCACAATGCTCCATGCCCTTGTCATCATACTGCTCCTGAACACTTCTCATCACAATTCTCCATGCCTGTGTTATCCCAATTCTCCATGACAATGTCATCACAATGCTCCAGGACTCTTGTCATCACAATGATCCATGGCACTTTTCATCACAATGCTTCATGACCACTTTCAACACAAGGCTCCATGGTTTTGTCATCACAATGCTCCATGTCGCTTGTAATCACAGTGCTCCATGAACCCGTTCATAACAATGCTCCATGCCCACTGTTATCACAAATCCCCATGACCCACGTCATCACAATGCTCCATGACCCCTATTATCACAATGATCCATAACACCTTTCTTCACAATGCTCCTTTACCCCTTTCATCACAATGCTCCCTGCCACTTGTCATCACAATGCACCATCCCCTTGTCATCACAATGCTCCAGAACTCTTCTCATCACAATTCTCCATGCCCGTGTCATCACAATGCTCCATGAAAATATCATCACAATGCTCCAGGACTCTTGTCATCACTATGCTACAGGCCATTGTCATCACAATGCCATATGATGCCTTTAATCACAATGCTCCATGGCCTTTGTCATCACATTGACCCATGACCCATTTTATCTCAGTGCTCCATGACCCCTTTCCTCAGAATACTCCAGGACCACTGTCATCACAATGGTCTAGGCCACTATCATCACAATGTTACGTGAACCCTTTCATCGCAATGATCCATGACCCTTTTCATCACAATGCTCCATGATGCCTATTATCACAATGCTCAATGACCACTTTCTTCACAATGCTCGCTGACCTCTTTCATCACAATGCTTCATGGCCCTTGTTATTACAATTCCCCATAACCCCTTTCATCACAATACTCCTTGACCCTTGTCATCACAATGCTCCATGGCTTATGTTATCATAATTCACCATGACCCATTTCGTCAAAATGCTCCATGGCCTTTGTCATCACTATGCTCCATGGCCCCTGTAATCACAGTGCTCCATGATTCTTTCATCACAATGCTACATGGCCCATGTCATCACAATGATCCAAAGTGCTTTTCATCACAATGCTCCATGACCACTTTCATCACAATGGTCCTTGTCCCCAATCAGCACAATGCTCTATGATCCCGGTAATCAAAATGATCCATGAGGACATTCATCACAATGCTCCATGGCCCTTGTCATCACAATGCTCCATGACCCCAGTCATCACAATGCTCCATGATCCCTGTCATCACAATGATCCATGACACCTGTCATCACAATTCGCCATGGCCCTTGTCATCACAATGCTCCATGACCCCAGTCATCACAATGCTCCATGATCCCTGTCATCACAATGATCCATGACAGCTTACATCACAATGCTCCAGTAGTACATTCATCACAATGCTCCATGCCCCTGTCATCCCAATGCTTCATGACCCATTTCATCACAATGCTCCATGACACCTGTTTTCACAATGCTCCATGGATTTTGTCATCACAATGCTCCATAGCCCCAGTAAACACAGTGCTCCATGACATCTTTCATCACAGTGCTCCTTGCCCCTGACATCAAAATGCTCCATGAGACTTCTCATCACGATAGTACATGATCCTGGTTATCACAATGCTCCATGATCGCTGTAATCACTATGATCCATGACACCTTTCCTCATAATGCTCCAGTACGCCTTTCATCACAATACTCTGTGCCACTTGTCATCACAATGCTCTATGGCCCATGTAATCACAAGGCTCCATGACCGTGTCCTCACAATGCTCAATGAGCTCTGTCATCACAATGCTCCTTGACCACTTTCATCACAATGCTCCATGCTGCCTGTCATCACAAAGCCCCATGACCTCTGTCATCACAATGGTCCATGACCCAGGTCATCGCAATGGTCCATGACCCATTTCATCACATTGCTCCTTGACACCTGTCATCAGAATGCTCCATGGCATTTGTCATCACCATGCTCCATGGGCCCTGTAATCAGAGTGCTCCAAGTCCCCTTTCATCACCATTCTCCATAACCCCGGTTGTCACAATTCTCCATGGCCCTTGTCATCAGAATGCTATATGAACCCTGTAATCACAATGATCCATGACCCCTCTCATCACAATGCTCTAGTACCAGTTTCATCACAATGCTCCATGGCCCTTTTCATCACAGAGCTCAACGCCCTTGTCATCACAATGCTCCATGACCACTTTCATCACTTTGCTCCATGACCATTGTGATCACAATGCTCCATGCCCTTGTCATCACAATTCGCCATGGCCCCTAAATCACAGTGCTCCATGATCCCTGTCATCGCAATGATCCAAGACAAATTTCATAACAATGCTCCTTGACACACGTCATCAGAATGCTCCATGGCCTTTGTCATCACAATGCTCCATGACACTTTTCATCACAATGCTCCATGACACTTCTCATCACAATGCTCCATGGCCCTCTCCATCACAATGCTCAATGACAACTTTTATCAGAATCCTCGCTGACCCTTTTCATCACAATGCTCCATGACACCTGTCATCACAATGCTCTATGGCCACTGTCATCACAATTCTCCATGCCCTTGTCATGGCAATTTTCCAGACTCTTGTCATCACAATGCTCCATGCCTGTGTCATCAGAATGCTCAAGGGCCCTTGTCGTCAGTGTACTCCATGGCGCTTGTCATCACAATGTCCCATGATCCCTCTCACCTCAATGCTCCAGGACCACTTTCATCACAATGTTCCATTACCATTGTCATCACATTTCTCCATCGTGCTACCATCACAATTCTCCATGACCCCTGTCATCACAATCATCCATGACCCCATTCATCACAATGCTCCATGCCCCTGACATCACAATGCCCCATGACAACTCTCATCACAATACTACATGGTCCCTGTGATCACAATGCTCCATGACCCCTGTTATCACAATGATCCATAACCCAAGTCATCACAATGCTCCATGATCGCTGTAATCACAATGATCCATGGCACCTTTCCTCAAAATGCTCCAGTACGCCTTTCATCACAATACTCCATGCCCCTTGTCATCAAAATGCTCCATGGCCCCTGTAATCACAAGGCTCCATGACCATGTCATCACAATGCTCGATGAGCACTGTCATCACAATGCTCCTTGAACACTTTCATCACAATGTTCCATGCCCGCTGTCATCACAAAGCCCCATGACCTATGTCATCACAATGCTCCATGACCCATGTCATCGCAATGATCCATGACACATTTCATCACATTGCTCCTTGACACCTGTCATCAGAATGCTCCATGGCATTTGTCATCACCATGCTCCATGGTCCCTGTAATCAGAGTGCTTCATGACACCTTTCATCACATTGCTCCATGACCCCTATCATTGCAATGATCCATGACCCCTTTCATCACAACTCTCCATGACCCTTGTCATCACAATGCTCCATGGCCCTTTTTATCACAATGCTTAATGACCACTTTCATCAGAATCCTCGCTCACACTTTTCATCACAATGCTCCATGGACCTTGTCATTACAATTCCCCATGACCCTTTTCATAACAATGGTCCATGACACCTGTTGTCACAATGCTCCATGCTTTTTTACATCACAATGCTACATGGCACCTGTAATCACATTGCTCTATGACCCCTATCATCACATTGCCGTATGACACCTGTCATCACAATGCTCCATGGCCATTGTGATAACAATGCTCCAGGAACCCTGTCATCAAAATGCTCCACAATCGTTGTAGTCAGAATCATCCATGACCCCATTCATCACAATGATCAATGTCCTTTGTCATCACAATCCTCCATGCCATATGTCATCACAATGCTCCATGCCCTTGTCATCACAATGCTCCATGACACATGTCATCACAATGCACCATGTCTTTTTCATCACAATGCTCCTTTGCCCCTGTAATCACAATGCTCCATGCCCGTTTCATGGCAATGCTCCCGAACCCCTGTCATCACTATGCTCCCAGGCGCTTTTCATCACAACACCCCATGATCCCTTTCACCATAATGCTCCATGACGCCTTCAGCACAATGCTCCATGACCATTGTTTTCACAATGCTCCATGCGCCTTTCATCACAATGCTCCATGACACCTGTCATCACAATGCTCCATTACTTTTGTCATCACAATGCTGCATGGCCCCAGTAATCACAGTGCTCCTTGACCCCTTTCATCACAAAGTTCCATGACCACTGACATCACAATGCTCCATGACACCTGTCATCACAATGCTCCATGGTCCTTGTCATGTCAGAATGCTCCCTGGTGCTTTTCTTCAAAATGCTCCATGACAACTTTCGTCAAAATGCTCCATGACCTCTTTCTTCACAATGCTCCATGACCCTTCTACTCAGAATGCCACATGACCCCTTTCATCACAATGCTCCATGACCACTTTCATCACTTTGCGCCATGAACATTGTGATCACAGTGTTCCATGCCCTTGTCACCACAATGCTCCATGGCCTCTGTAATCACAGTGCTCCATGACCCCGTCATCACAATGATCCATGACCCATTTCATCACAATGTTCCTTGACACCTGTCATCACAATGCTCCATGGCTTTTTTCATCACAGTGCTCCATGACAACTGTCATAACCATGCCCCATGGCCTTGGTCCGCACAATGCTCCATGGCCCCAGTAATCACAGTGCTCCAGGACACCTTTCATCACAATATTACATGGTTCTTGTGATCACAATGCTCCATGACCCCTGTTATCAAAATGCTCCATGAGCCTGGTCATCACAATGCTCCATGATCGCTTTAATCACAATGATCCATGACACAGTTCCTCAAAACGCTCCAGAACGCCTTTCGTCACCATATTCCATGCCCCTTGTCATCACAATGCTCCATTGCCCCAGTAATCACAGTGCTCAATGACACCTTTCATCACAAAGTTCCATGACCATTGTCATCACAATTCTCCCTGGCCCTATCATCACAATGCTCCATGACCCCTGTCATCACAATCATCCATAACCCCTTTCATCACAATGCTCCATGCCCCTGACATCACAATGCCCCATGACACCTGTCAACACAATATTACATGGTCCTTGTGATCACAATGCTCTATGACCCCTGTTATCACAATGCTCCATGACCCTGGTCATCACAATGCTCCATGATAGCTGTAATCACAATGCTCCATGACACCTTTCATCACAAAATTCCATGACCATTGTCATCACAATTCTCCATGGCCCTTTCATCACAATACTCCATGGCCTCTGCCATCACAATGCTCCATGACCCTTGTCAGCATGATGCTCCATGAACCCTGTAATCACAATGATCCATGAACCCTCTCATCACAATGCTCCAGTACCAGTTTCATCACAATGCTCCATGCCTTTTTCATCACAATGATCCAGAACTCTTGTCATCACAATGATCCAGAACTCTTGTCATCACAATGCTCCATGCCTGGGTCATCACAATGCTCCATGACCCTTGTCATCACAATGCTACATGACCCCTGTCATTACAATGCTCCATGGCGCTTTTCATCACAATGCTCAATGACCACTTTCATCACAATGCTCGCTGACACATTTGATCACAATGCTCCATGGCCCTTCTTATTAAAATTCCCCAATACCACTTTCATCACAATGCTCCATGACCCCTATCATCGCATTGATCCATGAACCCTTTCACCAAAATACTCCATGACCACATTCATCCCAATGCTCCGTGACCCTTGTCATCACAATGCTCCATGACACTTCTCATCACAATGCTCCATGGGTCTTTCCATCACAATGCTCAATAACAACTTTTTTCAGAATTCTCGCTGACCCCTTTCATCACAATGCTCCATGACACCTGTCATCACAATGCTCCATGGCCCCAGTAATCACAGTGCTCCATGACACCTTTCATCACAATGCTCCATGCCCCTGACATCACAATGACCCATCACACTTGTCATCACAATGCTCCATTACGCTTGTCATTCACAATGCTCCATCATTGCTGTCAACACAATGATCCATGACCACTTTCAGCACAGTGGTACATGACCCCTTTCATCACAATGTTCCATGGCTCTTGACATCACAATGCTCCATGATCACTGTAATCACAATGATCCATGACCCGTTTCTTCACAATGCCCCATGACCCCTTTAATCAAAAGGCTCCATGACCAATTTCATCACAATTCTCCATGATCATTTTCATCACAATGCTCCATGCCCTTTTCATCACAGTGCTCCATGGCTCCTTTCATCACAATGATCCATGATCTTTGTCATCACAATGCTCAATGACCCCTGTCACCACAATGCTCCATGCCCCATTTCATTACAATGTTCCATGCCCCCTGTCATCACAATGCTCCATGATCCCTCTTATCACAATGGTACATGAACACTTTCATCACAATGCCCCATAACCCCTTTCATCAAAATGCTCCATGGCCATTGTTATCAAAATGCTCATAGGCGCTTTTCATCACAATCTTCCGTGATCCCCTTAATCACCATGATGCATGACCACTTTCTTCAAAATGACCAATGACCACTTTCATCACAATGCTCCATGACCACTTCCTTCACAATACCACATGACCACTTTCACCACAATGCCCCATGACCATTTTCATCACTATGCCCCATGACCACTTTCATCACAATGCCCCACGACCCCTCTCATCACAATGCTCCAGGCCCCCGTTCATCACAGTGCTTAAAATTACCCCTGTAATCACAGTGCCCCATAACACTTTTCATCACAATGCTCCATGCCCATTTTCATCACAATGAGGAAAGACCACTTTCATCAGAATGCTCCATTACGCCTGTCTCATGTCCTCTTTCATCACAATGCATCACAATTACCCCTGCAATCACAGTGCTCCGTAAACCCTTTCATCACAGTGCTCTATGCCCCCTGTCATCACAATGATCCATGACCCCTTTCTTCACAAGGCTTGATTAATCTTTTCATCGCACTGCTCTATGACATTTGTCATCACAATGCTCCATGCCCTTGTCATAACAATGCTCCAGAACGGTTTTCATCACAATGCTCCATGAACGAGTCATCACAATGCTCCATGACACTTGTCATCACAATGCTCCATGATCCCTGTCATCACACTGCTCCATGACCCTTTCCATTACAATGCTCAATGCCCCCTGTCATCACAATGCTCCATGAGCTCTGTCATCACAAACTCCATGACCCTTCTCATCACAATGCTCCATGACCCTTGTCATCACACTGCTCCATGATCCATGTCATCACAATGCTCCATGACACTTGTCATCCCAAGGTTCCATGGCCCTTGTCATCACAGTGCTCCATGGCCCTTGTCATCACAGTGCTCCATGACCACATTCATCTCAATGCTCCATGACCCATTCCCTTACAATGCTCCATGGTCCCTGTCATCACAAGTCTCCATGACCGCTGTAATCACAATGATCCATGACCCCCTTGATCACAATTCTCTATTACCCCTTTCATCACAATGATCCTTGCCCCTTGTCATCACAATGCTCCGTGAGCCCTGTAATCACAGTGATCCATGACCCCTTTCATCACAATGTTCCATGGCGCCTTTCATCACAATGTTCCATAACCCCTGTCATCACAATGCTCCATGGCCCTTGTCTCACAATACTCCATGATGATTGTCATCGCAATGCTACATGCCATTGTCATCACAATGCTCCATATCACCTCTCATCACTATTATCCATGACACTTGTCTCACAATGCTCCATGCCCTTGTCATCACAATGCTCCATGCCCCCTGTCATCACAATGCTCCATGGCCTTTGTCATCACAAGTCCCATGACCCTTTTCCTCTCAAAGCTCCATAACACCTTTCAGCACAATGCCCATGCCCCGTGTCACCACAATTCTCCATCTGCTTGTCATCACAATATTCCATGACCCTTCGTATCACAATGCTCCATGGCCTCTCTCATCAAAATGCTCCATGACACTGGTAATCACAATGCTCCATGGCCCTTGTCATCACACAGCTCCATGCCCTTGTCATCACAATGCTCCATGACAACTTTCATCACAATGCTCCATGGCCACCTGTCATCACAATGCTCTATGACCCTTGTCATCACAATTTTCCATGACCCTTAGCTTCACAATGCTCCATGACACCTGTCATCACAATGCTCCATGAACCTTGTCATCACGATGCTCCATGGCCCTTGTCATCCTAATGTCCCATGACCTCTTTCCTCACAAGGCACTATGATATGTATCATCACAATGCTCCATGGCTTTTATCATTACAATGCTCCATGTCCCCTGTAATCACAGGGCCTCATGACCCCTTTCATCACATCTTTCCTTGACACTTGTCTCACAATGCTCCAGGCCCTTGTCATCACTATGCTCCAAAACCCTGCAATCACAATGCTACAAGCCCACTCTGAAAACCATGCTCCATGACACTTGTCTCACAATGCTCCATGACCCCTGTCATCACAATGTTCCCTGATCCTGTCATCACAATGCTGCATGGCTCCTGTAATCACAATGCTCCATGCTCTTGTTATCACAATGCTCGAGTACTCTGGTCATCATAATGCTCCATGCCCGTGTCATCACAATGCTCCATAACACTTGTCATCACAATGTTCCATGACACTTGTCATCATAATGCTCCATGGTCTTTGTCATCAGAAAGCTCCATGGCCCCCGTCATCACAGTGCTCCTTGATACCTTTCATCACAATGCTAGATGACCACTGTCATCACAAGGCCCAATGACATCTGCCATCACAATTTGCCATAGCTCATGTCATCACAATGCTCCATGAACTGTGTCATCACAAGGCTCCAGGACACTTGTCATCACAATGATCCATTACAACTTTCATCACAATGCTCCATGAAAACTGTCATCTCAATGCTCCTTGGCCTTCGTATTCACAATGCTCCAAGGCCGCTTTAACCAGAGTGTTCCATGACCCATTTCATCACAATGTTCCATGACCACTGTCATCACAATGCCCCATGACCCCTGTCATCACAATCTTCCCTGCCCATGTCATCACAGTGCTCCATGTCCCCTGTAATTACAATGTTCCATACCTTTTTCATCACAATGCTCCAGAATTCTTGTCATCACAATATTCCATGACCTTGTCATCACAATGCTCCATGACCCATTTCATCAAAATTCTCCATGATCCTTGTCATCACAATGCACCATGGCTCTTGTTATCACAATGCTCCATGGTGTTTTTCATCACAATACTCCAAGACAACTTTCATCACAGTGCTCCATGCCCCCAGTCATCACAATGCACCATGACCCCTGTCATGACAATGCTCCATGACCCCTGTCGCCAAAATGCTCCATGCCCCATTTAATCAAAATGTTCCATGCCCCCTGTCATCACAATTCTCCTAACACAGTGACTCCTAACACAGTCACTGACACTTTCCATAAATAAGGCCCTAAGACTACTCCTAACTCAGGCCCTGACACTGTCTATAACTTAGGCCCTGGCACTACTCCCAACTCAGGCACTTACACTGTCTGTAACTAAGACCCTGACACTACCCTCATCTCAGCCACTGAAACTGTCCCTAACTGTGGTCATGACACTACTCCCAACTCAGGCACTGACACTGTCCCTAAGGATCTGACACTACTCCCAACTCAGACACTGACATTCTCCCAAATTAAGGCCTTGAACTATTCTTAACTCAGGCCCTGACACTATCCATAATAAAGACCCTGACACTAATCCCAACTCAGGAACTGACACTGTCCGTAACTAAGGCCCTGACACTACTCTCATCTCAGCCACTATCACCGTCCCTAACTATGGCCTTGACACAATTCCCAACTCAGGCACTGGCGCTGTCCCTAACTAAGGCACTGGCACTACTCCCAAATCAGGCACTGGCGCTGTCCCTAACTAAGGTTCTGACACTACTCCCAACTCAGGCACTGACACTTTCGCTAACTAAGGCCCTGAAACTACTCACAACTCTGGTCCTGACACTGTTCCTAACTACCGGTCTCACACTACTCCTAACTCAGACCCTGACACTCTTCCTAACAGAGTCACTGACAGTGTCCCTAACTAAGGCCCTGAGACTACTCCTAACTCAGGCCTTGACAATGTCCATAACTTAAGCCTTGTCACTACTCCCAACTCAGGCGATGACGCTGTCCCTAACTAAGGGGCTGAAACTCTACCCAATTCGGACACTCACACTGTCCCAAATTAAGGCCTTGACACTACTCTTAACTCAGGCCCTGACACTGTCCATAATAAAGACCCTGACAATAATCCCAACTCAGGCACTGACACTGTCCGTAACTAAGGCCCTGACACTACTCTCATCTCAGCCACTGACACAGTCCCTAACTATGGCCCTGACACTTCTCCCAACTCAGGCACTGTTGCTGTCCCTAACTAAGGCACTGGCACTACTCTCAACTCAGGCACTGGCGCTGTCCCTAATTAAGGTGGTGACACTAATCCCAACTCAGGGACTGACACTGTCCCTAACTAAGGCCCTGCCACTACTGCCAATTCAGGCCCTGATAAAGTGCCTAAATTAGGCTCTGGCACTACTCCCAACTCAGGCACTGAAGCTGTCCCTAACTAAGGTCCTGAAACTACTCCTAACTCAGTTCCTGACACTATAACTAAGAAAGGCCCTCACACTACTCCTAACTCAGGCACTGACACTCTCCCTAACTAAGGCTCTGAGAGTACTCCAACCTCAGGCCGTGAAACTGTCCCTAACTAAGGCTCTGACACTGCTCGCAACTCCGGCACTGACACTCTCCCTAACTAAGGTCTTAACACTACTCTTAGCTAAGGCCCTGACACTGTCCCTAACAAAGACCCTGACACTACTCCCAACTCCAGCAGTGACGCCGTTCCTAAATAAGGCCTTGACTCTACTCCCCACTCAGGCAATGACACTGTCCCTATCTAAGGCCTTTACACTACTCTTCACTCAGGCCCTCACTCTGTCCCTAAAAATGACCCTGACACTACTCCCAACTCAGGCACTGACACTGCCCCTAACTAAGGCCCTGACAATACTCCTAACTCAGGACCTGACACTGTCCCCAACAATGACCCTGACACTACTCCCAACCCAGGCACTGACACTGTCCCTAACTAAGGCGCTGTCACTTCTCATAACTCATACCCTGACACTGTCCGTAACTTAGGCCCTGACACTACTTCTAATTCAGGCACTGACACTCTCCTTAACTAAGGCCCTGAGACTACTCGTACCTCAGGCCCTGACACTGCCCCTAAGACCCTGATACTACTCCCAACTCAGGCTCTGACAATGTCCCTAACTATGACCCTGACACTACTCCCAACTCAGGCACTGACAGTGTCCCTACCTGAGGCAATGATACTACTCCCAACTCAGGCACTAAGGCTCTGGATCATTGTGGTGACAAGCGCCATGGAGCATTGTGATGACAAGGCCCATGGAGAATTGTGATGACAGGGGTCATGGAGAATTGTGATAACAGAGGTCATGGAACATTCTGATGAAAGGGGTCATGGATCATTGTGATTACAGGGATCATATAGCAATGATATGACAAGCGCCATGGAACATTGTGATGACAAGGGCCATGGATCATTGCGATAACAGGGGTCATGGAGCACTGTGATGGAAGGGGTCATGGAGCTTTGTGAGGAAAGTGGTCATGGGGCTTGTGATGACAAAGGCATGGAGCATTGTGAGACAAGTGTCATGGAGCATTTTGTTGAAAGTGGTTATGGAGCATTGTGATTAAAGCGTCCATGGAACATTGTGATGGAAGCAGTCAAGGATCATTGTGATTACAGGGATCATGGAGCATTGTGAGGACAAGCGCCAAGGATCATTGTGAGGAAAGGGGTATGGAGCATTTCAATAACAGGGGCCATGGAGCACTGTGATGACAAGGGCCATGGAAGCTTGTAATGAAATGTGTAATGGAGCATTGTGATGACAGGCGTCATGGATCATTGTGATGACAGGTGTCATGGAGCATTGTGATGAGAATGGTCATGGAGTTTGTGATGACAGAGGTCATGGGGCATTGTGATAACAAGGGCCATGAAGCATTGTGATGACAGGTGTCATTTGGCTTTGTGAATGACAGGGTCCACGGAACATTGTGATGACAAGTGTAATGGAGCATTGTGATGAACGGGGTCATGGAGCACTGTGATGACTGGGGGCATGGAGCACTGTGATGACAAGAGCATGGAGCATTGTGAGACAAGCATCATGGACCATTGTGATGTCATGGGGTATGGAGCATTGTGATGACAATTGCATGTAGCATTGCGATGACAAGGGTCATGGAGCATTGTGATGACCGTGGTCATGGAGCATTGCTATGACAGGGTCATGGAGCATTGCAATGACAGGGGTCAGCGAGCATTGTGATAAGAATGGTCATGGCGCATTTTGATGAAAGGGGTCATGGAGCATTGTGATGCAATGGGTCATGGAGCACTGTGATGATAAGGGCATGGAGTCTTGTGATGAAAATCGTCATGGAGCATTGTGATGAAAGAAGTAAGGGAGGGGCTTCCCTGGTGGCACAGTGGTTGAGAATCTGCCTGCCAATGCAGGGGACACGGGTTCGAGCCCTGGTCTGGGAAGATCCCACATGCCATGGAGCAACTAAGCCCGTGTGGCACAACTACTGAGCCTGCGCGTCTGGAGCCTGTGCTCCGCAACAAGAGAGGCCGCGATAGTGAGAGGCCCGCGCACCACGATGAAGAGTGGCCCCCGCTTGCCGCAACTGGAGAAAGCCCTCGCACAGAAACGAAGACCCAACACAGCCAAAAATAAAATAAATAAATAAATAAAAATAAATAAATTAAAAAAAAAGAATATAAAAAAAAAAGAAGTAAGGGAGCATTGTGATGAAAGGGGTCATGGGGCATTGTGATGACAAAAGCCATGGAACATTGTGATGAAAAGGGTCATGGATCATTGTGATGACAAGGGCTATGGAGAATTGTGATGACATGGGGTCATAGAGCATTGTGATGAAATGGGTCATGGATCATTGTGATGACAGGTGACATGGAGCATTGTGATGACAAGTGTCATGGAGCATTGTGATGACAAATTCCATGGAGCATTGTGATGACAAAGGCCATGGAGCATTATGATGACAGGTGTCATGGAGCATTGTGATGACAAGGACCATGGAGCATTGTGATGAAAGGGGTCATGGAGCATTTTGATGAAAGTCTTTATGGAGAATTGTGATGATAGTGGTCATGGAGCATTGTGATGATAAGGGCATTGAGCCTTGTGATGACAATGGTCATGGAGCATTTTGATGAAAGGGGTCATGGAGCATCATGATGAAATGGTTCATGAGGCATTGTGATGAATATGATCATGGAGCATTGTGATGACATGGATCATGGAGCACTGTTTTGACAAGCGAGATGGATCATTGTGATGACATGGACCATTGTGATGACACTGTGATGACAGGAGCACTGTGATGACAGGGACCATGGAGCATTGTTATGACAAGGGGCATGAACATTGTAATGAAAGGGGGCAAGAAGCATTATGCTGAAAAGTGCATGGACCATTGTGAGACAAGTGTCATGGAGCATTGTGTTGAGAGTGGGCTTGGAACATTGTAATGACAGGGGGCATGGAGCATTGTGATGACAAGGGCATGGAGCATTGTGAGAGAAGTGTCAAGCAGAGTTGTGATGAAAGGGGTCATGGAAGACTGTGATTTCAGGGGACATGGAGCATTGTAATGACAAAGGACATGGAGCATTGTGATGACAGGGCTCATGGAGCATTGTGATGACAAGGGTCAGGGAGCATTGTGGGGAAAGGGGTTATGGGGCATGGTGATTACAGGGGTTAAGGAGCATTGTGATGAAAGGGGTCATGGAACACTGTGATGAAAGGGGTCATGGATCATTGTGATTACAGGGACCATGGAGCATTGTGATGACAAGCGCCAAGGATCATTTTGATGAAAGGGTTAATGGAGCATTGTGATCAAACGGGTCATGGCCTTTGTGTTTACAGCGGTCATGGAGCATTGTGATGACAGGTGTCATGGAGCATTGTGATGACAGGGGCAATGGAACATTGTGATGAAAGGAGTCATGGAGGATTGTGATGACAAGTATCATGTAGTTTTGTGATGACAAGAGCCATGGAGCATTGTAAGGAAAGGTGTTATGGAGCATTGTGATGAATGTGGTCATGGAGCACTGTGATGACAGGGACCATGGAGCATTGTGATGACAGGGTTCATGGAGAATTGTGATGGCAAGTGTCATGGATCACTGTGAGGAAAGGGGTCATGGAGATTGGTGATTACAGAGGCCATGGAGCATTGTGATGATAAGGGCATGGAGCAATGTTATGACAATGATCAAGGAGCATTGTGATGAAAGGGATCATGGATCATCTTGATAACAGTGATCATGGAGCATTGTGATGACAATGGTCATGGAGCATTGTGATGAAAGGGATCAGGGAGCATTGTGATGAACGGGGCAATGGGCCATTTTGATGACAAGGGCCATGGAGCATTGTGATGAAAGTGGTCATGGAACATGTTGATGAAAAGAGCCAAGGGGCATTGTGATGACAGGGGTCCTAGAACTTTGGGATGTCAGGGGTCATGGAATATTGTGATGAAAGAAGTCATGGAGCATTGTGATGGCAAGAGCCATATAGCATTGTGAAGAAAAGGGTCATGGATCATTGTGATGACAGGGATTATAGGGCATTGTGGTGACTTGGGGTTAAGGAGCATTGTGATGACAGGGTCCATGGAGCATTTT
The DNA here is from genome assembly GCF_965194825.1 of Balaenoptera physalus. Classification (NCBI taxonomy): domain Eukaryota; kingdom Metazoa; phylum Chordata; class Mammalia; order Artiodactyla; family Balaenopteridae; genus Balaenoptera; species Balaenoptera physalus. The sequence continues at coordinate 52,663 of NW_028124927.1, forward strand.
GATGAAGGGGATCATGGAGCATTGTGCTGAAAGTTGTCATGGAGCACTGTGATGACAAGGGCGTGGAGCTTAGTGATTACAAGGGCCATGGAGCATTGACATTACAATGGTCATTGAATATTGTGAGGACAGTTGTCATTGAGCACTGAGGTGACAGGGGGTATGGGCATTATGATGAAAGGGGTCATGGATCATTGTGATTACAGTGATCATGGGGCATTGTGATTACAGGGATCATGAAGCATTGTGATGTCAAGCACCATGGATCATTTTGATGAAAGGGGTAATGGAATATTGTAGTCAAAGGAGTCGTGGATCATTATGATTACAGAGATCACGGAGCATTGTTATCACAAGCTCCAAGGAGCATTGGGATTACAAGGGCCATGGAGCATCGTGATGAGAGGGGTCATGGAGCATTGTGATGACAGGGTTCATGGGGCATTGTGATGAAAGGGTTCAGGGAGCACTGTGATGACACAGATCATGGAACATTGTTATGACAATGTTCATGGAGCATTGTGATAACAGGTGGCCATAGAGCATTGTGATGAAATGGATCACGGAGAATTGTGAGGAAAGATGTCATGGAGCCTTGTGATGACAAGGGAGTGGGGCTGTGTGATGAACAAGGCCCATGGAGCATTGAGATTACAAGTATCATGGAGCATTTTGATGACAGGGGCGATGGAACATTGGGATGCCATGGGTCATGGAACATTGGGATGACAGGGGACATGGAGCATTGTGGTGACAGGGGGCATGGGCATTGTGATGAAAGGGGTCATGGATCACTGTGATTACAGGGATCATGGAGCATTGTGATGAAAATGGTCATGGAGCATTGTGATGAAACGGGTCAGGGAGCATTGTGATGAAACAGGCCATGGGGCATTTTGATGACAAGGGACATGGAGCATTGTGATGACAGAGGTCCTGGAACATTGGGATGACAGGGGTCATGGAGTATTGTGATTAAAGGGGTCATGGATCATTCTCATGACAGGGGTTACAGGGCATTGTGGTGACAGTGGGCATGGAGCATTGTGATGAAAAGTGTACTGGAGCACTGTGATTACAGGCGTCCTGGATCATTGTGATGACAAACACCATGGAATATTATGATGACAAGTGTCATGGTACATTGTGATGACAAGGGCCTGGAATATTGTTAAGATAGGTGTCATGGAGCAATGTAATGGCAAGGGCCATGGAGTATTGTGATGGCAAGGTCATGGAGCATGGTGAGACAAGTGTCATGGAGCATTTTAATGAGTGGGAGTATGGAGCATTTTGATGACAATGGCATGTAGCATTGCGATGACAAAGGTCATGGAGCCTCGTGATGACAGGGGTTATGGGGCCTTTTGATTAAAGGGGTCATGGGGCATTTTGATGAAATAAGGTCATGGGGCATTGTGATGACAAGTGTCATAGAAGATTGTGAGACAAGTGTCATGGAGCATTGTGATTAGAGGGGGCTTGGAGCATTGTGATGACAGGGGGCATGGAGCATTGTGATGATCAGGGTGTGGAGCATTGTGATGAGAGTTGTCACAGAACATTGTGAGGATAAGGGCATGGAGCCTAGTTAGGGACAGTCTGGCGGCTTTGGGAATAAATTCAATCCCTGAGGTAGGCACAGTATAAGGTCTTTAGTTACCATAAGAGGTAGGACATTAGCTCGGGACAGGGTTAGGGTAAAGGCTAGGGATCGTGTCAGGAAATTAACTAAGTATAGTGTGAAGACCTTTGTTACTGAGACTCTCAGGGCCTTATTCATAACCAGTGTTAAAGTTTGGGGTAAGGACATCATCAGGGCCTGACTTAGGGAGAGCGACAGGGACTGAGTGAGGGCAAATGTCAGGCTCTTAGCTGGAGACACTGTCATGGAATGACATAGGAGCAGCATTAGTCCCTTTGTTGGATCAGCTTTAGGTTCTTAGTTAAAGACATGACTGGAGCTCTGGTTAGTCACAGCGTCAAGGCCTCAGTTAGGGAAAGATTCAGGGCTTGAGTTACGGACAGCCTCAGGTCTTCACTTAAAGACAACGACAGGGCTTTCTTAGGGAAAGTGTCAGGACCTTGGTTAGAAATGAGTCAGGATATTAGCTCAGGAGAGTGTCAGGATTTTAGTTATTGCTGGCAGCAGGGCGTATATTAGGGACAGATTCCGGGCCTTTGTTAGATTCAGTGTCATGGCCTTAGTTAGGAGTAGTCACGGCCTTAGTTAGGGAGAGCATTAGGGTTTCAGTTAGCATAAGATGCAGGAGAATATCCCGGGACAGAGTCAGGTTCCAGGCCAGAGATAGTGAAAGGAAATGACCAAGGGATAACGAGAAGACCTAAGTTTTTGAGAGCATCAGGGCCTACGTTAGCAGAAGCGTGAGCGCCTTAATCAGGACCAGTGTCAGGTCTTCACGTACGGACAGCGTCAAAGCCTAACTAAGGTAAGGCAACAGGGCCTAAGTGAGGCCTATCTTTAGGGCCTGAGTAAGGAACAGTATCAGGGCATGACTTAGGAGCAGCAAAAAGGCCTCTGTAGGATCAGCATTAGGGTCTTCGTTAAAGCTATTATCAGGGCCTCTGTTAGGGACAGCCTCAAGGCATCACTTAGGGACAGCGTCAGGGCTTACTTTGGGAAAGTTTCAGGACCTCAGTAAGACATGGGTCAGGCTATTAGCTCAGGATAATATCAGGTGTTCAGATATTGACGGCAGCAGGGCCTTAGTTAGAGGCAGTGTCAGGGCCTAAGTTAGGACTAGCATCAGAGCCTTTGTTAGGTACAGTGTCAGTGACTGAGTTAGGTGTAGTGTCAGGGCCTTAGTTAGGGACAGTGTCAGGGTCTGCGTTAGAACGAGCCTACAGGCCTCAATTAGGGACAGGTTCATGGCCTCGGACCTAAATTCAGGGACTCATTTTGGACAGAATCAGGGATTTAGATAGCATAAGAGGATCTACAGCTGAAAGCAACCTGAACACCACCACAAGCAGATGCACAAGTGAACCATGCACGCTCCTATGAAGGAATATTCCACAGCAGTTGAGTACATTTTGTTTAAAGTTAGTAACACTATAAAAATTATGTTTTGAAGAAAACTATGTTCAGAAGATGAAAGAATCTCGTTCTAAAGAATCGCTTTACCTAGTCTCGACATTAGCTAAAGAGAAGGTAAGGTTAAGGTCTAGGGATAGTGTCAGGAAATGACCTAGGGATAGTGTCAAGACCTTAGTTACTTACAGCATCAGGGCCAATTTAGGACCAGTGAGTGTCAGGGCTTCGGGTAGGGACAGCGTCAGAGTCTGACTTAGGGAGAGCGACAGGGCCTGAGTGAGGCCTAGCATTAGGGCCTTAGCTAGGGAAAGTGTCAGAGCATGACTTAGGAGCAGCATAAGATCCACGGTAAGATCAGCCTCAGGGGCTATGTTAAAGATATTATCAGGGCCTCTGTTAGGGACAGCCTCAAGGCCTCACTTAGGGACAGCATCAGGGTTTGCTTAGGGACGGTTTCAGGACCTTGGTGAGAGATGGGTAAAGCAATTAGCTCAGGATAGTGTCAGGGATTTAGATATGGACGGCAGCAGGGCCTTAGTTAGGGACAGTGTCAGGCCCTGACTTAGGACGAACATCGAGTCCTTAGGTAGGGACAAGGTCACAGCCTCGTGACTAATTTCAGGGCCTTAGTTAAGGACAGCAGCAGGGCTGTAGTTAGCATAAGAGGCACGACATTTGCTAGGGACAGGATCAGGTTACAGCCTAAGGATAGTGTCAGAAAAGGACCGAGGCATAGTGTCAAAACCTTAGTTAATTCTGAGAGTATCAGGTCCTTATTTAGAACCAGTGTCAGGGCTTCAGGTAGGGACAGCATCAGAGCCTGACTTAGGGAGAGGGACAGGGCCTGAGTGAGGGCTAATGCCAGGCCCTTAGCTGAGGACACTGCCAGGGCATGACATAGGAACAGCATCAGCGCCTCTGTTAGATTAGCCTTAGCGTCTTAGTTACAGACATGATCAGGGCCTGAGTTAGTCACAGAGTCAAGGCCTCAGTTAGGGCAAGCTCCAGGGCCTGAGTTAGGGACAGCCTCAGTTCTTAACAGAGGGACAGCGACAGCGATTTCTTAGGGACAGGGTTAAGACCTTGGTTAGAAATATGTCAGGATATTAACTCAGGCTAGTGTCCAGGTTTTAGTTATTGCTGACAGCAGGGCCTATATTAGGGGCAAATTCTGGGCCTTACTTAGAGACAGTGTCAGGGCCTGAGTTAGCACTAGCATCATAGCCTTTGTAAAGTACAGTGTCAGGGACTGAGATAGGTGTAGTGTCAGGGCTTTAGTTAGGGACAGTGTCAGCGGCTCAGTTAGGATGAGCCTCCAAGCCTCAGTTAGGGACAGGTTGACGGCCTCGAGACTAATTTCAGGCTCTTAGTTAGAAACAGCGTCAGGGATTTAGTTAACATAAGAGGATCGACAATAGCTAAATACAAGTTTAGGTTAAGATGTAGGAATAGTGTCAGGAAATGACCTAGAGATAGTGTCAAGACCATAGCTAATTAGAGCATCAGTGCCTAATTTAGGCCCAGTGTCAGGGCTTCAGGTAGAGACAGAGTCTTAGCCTGACTTAGGGAGAGCGACAGGGCCTGAGTGATGCCTAGAGTCAGGGCCTTAGCTACGGACAGCGTCAGGGCATGACATAGGATCAACATAAGGGTCTCTGTAAGATCAGCATTAGAGTTTAGTTAAAGACATTATCAGGACCTCTGTGAGGGACAGCCTCAGGGCCTCACTTAGGGACAGTGTCAGGGCTAACTTTGGGAGAGTTTCAGGACCTTGGTAAGACATGGGTCAGGATATTAGCTCAGGATAATGTCAGGACTTTAGATATTGATGGTAGCAGCGCCTACGTTAGGGAAAGTTTCAAGGCGTTAGTTAGGTGTAGCGGGCCTCTGACAGGTCCAGTGTCAGGTCCTCAGTTAGCAATAGTGTTAGGGCCTTAGTTAGGGATAGTGTCAGGGCCAGATATAGGACGAGCATGTAGCCTTATTTCAGGACAGTTTCACGGTCTTGGGACTAAATTCAGTGCCTGATGTAGGGAGAGCCTAAGGGCTTCAGTTAGTATAAGAGACAGGATATTAGCTAGTGACAGTGTCAGTTTAACATCTAGTGATATTGCCAGGAAATGACCTAAGGATAGTGTGAAGACCTTTGTTACTGAGACACTCAGGGCCTTATTCAGAACCAGTGTTAGGCCTTCAGATAGGGACAGCATCAGAGCCTGACTTAGGGAGAGCTTTAGGGTCTGAGTGAAGCCTAGCATCAGACCCTTAGCTGGGGACACTTTCAGGGCATGGCTTAGGAGCCGCATAAAGGCCTCTGTTGGATCAGCCTTAGTGTCTTAGTTAAAGATATGATCAGGGTCTGAGTTAGTCACCGCATCAACGCCTGAGTTAGTTAGGGAAAGCTTCAGGGCTTCACTTAGGGACAGCATCAGGGCTTACTTTGGGACAGTTTCAGGAACTTTGTAAGACATGGGTCAGGATATTTGCTCTGCATAATGTCAGAACTTTAGATATTGATGTCAGCAACCCTTAGTTAGAGAGAGTGTCAGGCCCTGAGTTACGACTAGCATCAGAGCCTTTGTTAGGGACAATGTACGGGACTGAGTTAGGAGTAGAGTTAGGGTCTTAGTTAGTGACAGGGTCAGGGCCTGAATTAGCAGTAGTGTCAAAAGTCCTTAGTGAGGAGAGTAAGGAGTAAGTCAGGACTCAGGCCCTGACATTGTCCTTAACTAAGTCCCTGACACTATTCGTAACACAGGCCCTGAACTGATTCCTATCATAGGCTCTGATGCTGGTCTTAACTAAGGCCCTGACACTGGTCCTAACTAAAGCTGTGACACTACTCTTACCTCAGGCCCTGACACTGTCCCTAAGAAAGCCTCTGACACTACTCCTAACTCAGGCACTGACACTGTTCCTAACTAAGGCTCTGACAATACTCCTAACTCAGGCCCTGACACTGTCTCTAACTAAGGCCCTGATACTACTCCGAACTCAGCACTGACTCTGCCCGTAACTTAGGCCCTGACTCTACTCCCAACTCAGGAAATGACACTGTCACTAATTAAGGCCCTGACACTTTTCATAACTCATGCCCTAACACTACTCCTAAATCATGCCCTGGCAATGTCCCTAACTAAGGTCCTGACACTCTTCCTAACTCAGGCACTGATACAATACCTAAGGAAGGCTGTGACATTACTCCTAATTCAGGCCCTGAAAATGTCCCAACTAAGGCCGACACAACTCCTAACTCAGGCACTGACACTGTCCCTAACTAAGGCCCTCACACTACTTGTAAATCAGGCTCTGACACTGTCCCTAACTTAGGCTTTGACACTATTCCTTACTTTGGCACTGACACTCTCACTAACTAAAGGCGTGAGACTACTTCTACCTCAGGCCCTGACACTGTCCCTAACTAAGGCCCTGATACTACTCCCAACTCAGGCACTGACACACGCCCTAACTAAGGCCTTGACAGTACTTTTAACTCCTGCCCTGACACTGTCCCTAACAAAGACCCTGACACTATTCCCAACTCAGACACTGACACTCTCCCTAACTAAGACACTGACACTACTCCCATTTCAGCCACTGACACTGTCCCTAACTAAGGCCCTGACCCTATTCTCAACTCAGGCACTGACACTGTCCCTACTTAAGGCCCTGACCTTATTCTCAACTCAGGCATTGACACTGTCCCTATCTAGGCCCTGACACTATTCCCAACTCAGGCACTGACACTGGCCCTAACTAAGGCCCTGACAGTACTCCCAACACCGGCACTGACACTTTCACTAACTATGGCCCTGAAACTGCTCACAACTCAGCCCCCGACACTGTTCCTAACTACCGGTCTCAGACTACTCCTAACTCAGGCACTGACACTATTCCTAACATAGTCACTGACACTGTTCCTAACTAAGGCCCTGAGACTACTCTTATTCAGGCCCTAACACTGTCCGTAACTTAGGCGCTGGCACTATTCCCAACTCAGGCACTGACGCTGTCCCTAACTAAGGGTCTGACACTACTCCCAATCAGACACTGACACTCTCCCAAATTAAGGCCTTGACACTGCTCTTAACTCAGCCCCTGACACTGTCCATAATTAATACCCTGACACTACTCACAACTCAGGTACTGGCACTTTCCCTAAAAAAGGCTCTGACACTACTCCCAACACAGGCACTGACATTGTCCCTAATAAAGACCCTGACACTAATCCCATCTCAGCCACTGACACTGTCCCTAACTAATGCCCTGACACTACTCCCATCTCAGGCACTGACACTGTCCCTTACTAAGGCTCTGACACCACTACCAACACAGGCACTGACACTTTCACTAAATAAGGCAGTGTAACTACTCCCTACGTAGGCAGTGACTCTGTCCCTAACTAAGCCCTGACACTACTCCCAACTCAGGCCCTGACACTGTCCAGAACTAAGGCCCTGACATTACTCCCAAATCAGGCACTGAAACTGTTGCTAACTATGTCCTTGACACTACACACTACTCAGGCCATGACACTGTCCGTCCCTAACTACCGCTCTCACACTACTCCTAACACAGGCCCTGACACTATTCCTAACACAGTCACTGACACTGTCCGTAACTAAGGTCCTGAGATTACTCCTAACTCACGCCCTGATGTTGTCCCTAACAAAGACCCTTACTCTAATCCCAACTCAGGCCCTGACACTGTCCCTTACTAATGCCCTGACACTCCTGCCAACACAGGCACTGACACTGTCCCTTACTAAGGCCCTAAGACTACTCCTAACTCATGGCCTGATATTGTCCGTAACTTAGGCATTGACACTACTTCTAATTCAGGCCCTGACACTGTCCCTAACTATGGCCCTGACACTACTCCCAACTCAGGGACTGACAGTGTCCATAACTGAGGCAATTATACTACTCTCAACTCAGGCACTAAGGCTCTGGATCTTTATGATGAAAAGCTCCATGGATCATTGTGATGACAAGGGTCATGAAGGATTGTGATGAAAATGGCATAGAGCATTGTGATGACAAGGGTAATGGAGCATTGTGATGACAGGGGCCATGGAACATTGTGATGAGAAGGGTAATGGAGCATATTGGTGACAGGCGGCATGGAGCATTGTGATGAAAGGAGTACTGTAACAATAGGATGAAAGGGGTTAAGGAACATTTTGATTACAGGGGTCACGGGGCATTGTGATGAAATTGGTCATGGAGCATTGTGATTAAAGTAGTCATGGAGCATTTTGATGACAGGGGCCATGGAGCACTGTGAGGACAAGGGCCATGGAGCATTGTGATGACAGGTGTCATGGAGCATTGTGATGATATGGGCATGGAACCTTTATTGCAATGGTCATGGAGCATTGCGATGAAAGGGGTCATAGATCATTGTGATGAAAGGGGTCATGGGGCATTGTGCTGAAAAGGGTCATGGATCATTGTGATTTGAGGTTTCATGGAGGATTGTGATGACAAACGCCATTGAGCATTGTGATGACAAGGTCCATAGAGCATTGTGATGAAAGTTGTCATGGAACATTCTGATGAAAGGGGTCATGGAGCATTGTGATGAAAGGGGGCATGGAGCATTGTGATGACAGGGGTCATGGAGCCTTGTGAGGAAAAGGGCCATGGAGCATTGTGATGACAGCAGTCATGGGGCATTGTGATGAAAGTTGTTATGGTGCATTGTGATGACAAGGTCGTGAAGCTTTGTGATTAAAAGGGCCATGGAACTTTGATTTTACAAGAGTCATGGAGCTTTGTGATGACAATGGTCATGGAGAAGTGTGATGAAAGGGGTCATGAAGCATTGTGCTGAAAGTGGTCATGGATCTTTGTGATGACCTGCGCCAGGGAGCCTTGTGATGACAAGGGCCATGGATCATTGTGATGAAAGGGGTCATGGCTCATTGTGATGACACGGGTCCTGGAACATTGTGATGACAGGGGTCATGGAGCATTGTGATGACAGTGGTTATGGAACATTGTGATGAAAGGGGTTATGGGGCATTTTGATGAAAGTAGCCATGTACCATTGTGATGACAGGGATCGTGGAGCATTGTTATGAAAAGCGCTATGGAGCATTGTGAGGACAAGGGCCATGGAACATTGCAATGACAAGTGGCATGGAGCATTGTGATTATAGGGGTCTTGGAGCCCTGTGATTAGAGTGGCCATGGAGCACTGTGATGACAGGGTGCATGGAACATTGTGATGAAATGGGGCATGGAGCATTGTGGTGACAGGCGTCATGGAGCATTGTGATGACAAGGGTCATGGACATTGTGATGAAAGGGTCATGGAGCAATTTGATTAAAGGGGTCATGGGGCATGTGATGAAATGGGTCATGGATCATTCTGATTACAGGGATCATGAAGCATTCTGATGACAATGGTCATGGAGCATTGTGATGAAAGACGTCAGGGAGCATTGTGATGAAAGGGGCCATGGGGTATTGTGATGACAACAGCCATGGAACATTCTGATGAAAGGGGTCATGGACCACTGTGCTGAATGCTCCACAATAATCAAAATGCTCCATGATCCATGTCAATACAATGCTCCATGACCACATTCATCACAATGCTCCATGGCCACTTTCAGCACAATGCCCCATGAAACATTTCATCACAATGCTCCACGACCCATGTCATCACAATGATCCATGACGCATTTCATCACATTGCTCCTTGACACCTGTCATCACAATGCTCCATGGCCCCTGTAATCACATTGCTCCATGATCCCTTTCATCACATTGCCGCATGACACCTGTCATTACAATGTTCTATGGCCATTGTGATCACAATGCTCCATGAGCCCTGTCATCACAATGCTCCACGATTGTTGTAGTCAGAATCATCCATGACCCCATTCATCACAATGATCCATGCCCTTTGTCATGACATTCCTCTATGCCATTTGTCATCACAGTGCTCCATGCCCTTGTCATCACAATGCTCCATGACATCTGTCATCACAATTCACCATGGCTTTTTTCATCACAGTGCTCCATGGCCCCTGACATCACAATGCTCCATGCCTTTGTCATGGCAATGTTCCCGAAGTATTGTCATCAAAATCTGCCATGCCTGTGTCATCACAATGCTCCAGTGCCAATGTCATCAGTATGCTCCATGGCTCTTGTCATCACAATGTCCCATGATCCCTTTCACTCAATTGCTCCATGACCCTTATCATCACAATGCTCCATGACCCCTGTCATCACAATGATCCATGACCCCTTTCATCACAATGCCTCATGACCGTGTCATCGCAATGCTCCATGGCTTTTGTCATCACAAGGCTCCATTACATTTGTCATCACAATGTTCAATGACACTTATCATCACAATGCTCCATGGCCCTTTCCATCACGATGCTCAATGACGACTTTCATCAGAATCCTCGCTGACCCCTTTCATCACAATGCTCCATGGCCCTTGTCATTACATTTCCCGATGACCCCTTTCATCACAATGCTCCATGACACCTGTCATCACAATGCTCCATGCCCCTGACATCACAATGCCCCATGACACTTGTCATCACAATACTACATGGTCTTTGTGATCACAATGCTCCATGAACCCTGTTATCACAATGCTCCCTGACCTTGGCCATCACAATGTTCCATGATCTCTGTAATCACTATGATCCATGACACCTTTCCTCAAAATGCTCCAGGACGCCTTTCATCACAATACTCCATGACCCTTGTCATCAAAATGCTCCATGGCCCCTGTAATCACAAGACTCCATGACAGTGTCCTCACAATGCTCAATGAGCACTGTCATCACAATGCTCCGTGCCCACTTTCACCACAATGTTCCATGCTCCCTCTCATCACAAAGCCCCATGACCTATGTCATCACAATTCTCCTTGACTCATGTCATCACAATGATCTATGACGCATTTCATCACATTGCTCCTTGACACCTGTCATCACAATGCTCCATGGCATTTGTCATCACCATGCTCCAAGGCCCCTGTAATCAGAGTGCTGCATGACCCCTTTCATCAGAATGCTCCATGACCCCTGTCATCACAAGGCCTCATTATGCCTGTCGTCACAATTCTCCATGGCCTTTGTCATCACAAGGGTCCATGACACTTGTCATCAGAGTGCTCCATGACTCTTGTCATCACAGTGCTCCATGACTCTTGTCATCACAATGCTCCATCAACCCTGTAATCACAATGATCCAAGAACCCTCTCATCACAATGCTCCAGTACAAGTTTGGTCACAGTGCTCCATGCTCCTTGTCATCACAATGCTCGATGCCCATATCATCACAATGCTCCATGCCCATGTCATCACAATGCTCCATGACCCTTGTCATCACAATGCTCCATGGCGCTTTTCATCACAATGCTCAATGACAGCTTTCATCACAATGCTCGCTGACATCTTTCATCACAAGGCTCCATGGCCCTTGTCATTACAATTCCCCAATACCTCTTTCATCACAATGCTCCATGACCCATATCATCACAGTGATCCATGACCCATTTCATCACAGTTCTCCATGACCCTTGTCCTCACAATTCTCCATGGCAGTTTTCATCACAATGCTCCATGACATGTCATCACAATGCTACATGGCTTTTTTCATCACAATGATCCATGGCACCAGTAATCACAATGCTCCATGCACTTTTCATTGCAATGCTCCAGAACCCTTTTCATTACGAGACTCCATGCCCGTGTCATCATAATGCTCCAGGCCCTTTGTCATCACTATGCTCCCTGCCCCTTTTCATCACAATACCCCATGATCCCTTTCACCACAATGCTCCATGATGCCTTTCATCAAATTCTCCATGACCATTGTTGTCACAATGCTCCATGACCCTTTCATCACAATGCTACATGACAATGGTCATCTCAATGCTCCATGGCCTTTGTCATCACAATTCTCCATGGACCCTGAAATCACAGTGCTCCATGATCCCTTTCATCACAATGTTCCATGACCACTGACATCACAATGCTCCATTACACCTGTCATCACAATGCTCCATGGCCCTTGTCATCACAATGTTCCCTGGTGGTTTCTTCAAAATGATCCATGACAACTTTCATCAAAATGCTCCATGACACCTGTCATCACAATGCTCCATGCCCTTGTCCTCACAATGCTCCATGACCTCTGAAATCACAGTGCTCCTTAACCCCTGTTATCACAATGATCCATGACCCATTTCATCACAATGCTCCTTGACACCTGACATCAAAATGCTCCATGGTCTTTTTCATCGCAATGCTCCATGGCCACAGTAATCACAGTTCTCCAGGACACCTTTTATCACAATGTTCCATGCCCCTGACATCACAATGCCCCATGACACCTGTCATCACAATACTACATGGCCCTTGTGATCACAATGCTCCATGAACCCTGTTATCACAATGCTCCATGACCCTGGTCATCACAATGCTCCATGATCGCTGTAATCACAATGATCCATGACACTTTTCCTCAAAATGCTCCAGTACGCCTTTCATCATAATATTCCATGCCCCTTGTCATCAAAAAGCTCCATGGCCCCTGTAATCACAAGGCTCCATGACCTTGTCATCCAAATGCTCAATGAGCAATGTCATCACAATGCTCCTAGACCACTTTCATCACAATGTTCCATGCTCCCTGTCATCACAAAGCCCCATGACCTATGTCATCACAATGCTCCATGACAACTGTCATCACAATGCTCCATGACCTCTTTCTTCACAATGCTCCATGACCGTTGTCCTCACAGTGCCACATGACCCTTTTCATCACAATGCTCCTTGACCACTTTCATCACTATGCTCCATGACCTTTGTGATCACAATGCTCCATGCCCTTGTCATCACCATGCTCCATATCCCCTGTAATCAGAGTGCTAAATGACCCCTTTCATCACAATGCTCCATAGCCCCTGTCAGCAAAAGGCCCCATAAACCCTGTCATCACAATACTCCATAGTCCTTCTCATCACAATTCTCCATGACCACTGTCATCATAATGCCCAATGACACCTGTCATCACAAAGCTTCATGGCCCTTGTCATCACAATGCTCCATGACCCCTGTCATTACAATGTTCCCTGCCCTTGTCATCACAATGCTCCATGACCCCTGTAATCACAATGCTCCATGACCTTGTCATCACAATGCTCCATGAACCATGTCATCACAATATTCCAGGACACTTGTCATCACGGTGATCCATGACCTCTTTCAGCAAAATGCTCCATGACCACAGTCATCACAGTGTTCCATGACCTATATATTCACAATGCTCCATGGCCCCTGTAATCACATTGCTCCATGATCCCTTTCATCACAATGCTCCATGACCATTTTCATCACAATCCCTCATGACTCCTGTCATCACAGTGCTTCATTGCCCCTTTCAGCACAGTGCTCCATGGCCCCTGTCATCACTGTGCTCTATGATACCTTTTATTACATTGCTAAATGACCACTGTCATTACAATGCCCCATGACAACTGTCATCACAATTTGCCATGGCTCTTCTCATCACAATTCTCCATGAACTGTGTCATGACAAGGTTCCAGGACACTTGTTATCAAAATGATCCATGACCCCTTTCATCACAATGCTTCTTGACCACTGTCATCACAATGCCACATGACGCCTGTTATCACAATGCACCAAGGCCCCTCTCATCACAATGCTCCAAGATCATTGTCAGCACAATATTCCGTGGCACTTCTCATCAAAATGATCAATGACACCTTTCATCACATTGCTCCATGACCCCTGTCATCACAATGAAATATGACACTTTTCCTCACAATGCTCCAGTACCTCTTTCATCACAATGCTCAATGCCAATTGTCATCACAATGCACCATGCCTTCTCAGCACAATGCTCCTTGGGCCTATAATCAAAATGTTCCATGCCCTTGTCATGACAATGCTCCATGCCCGTGTAAACACAATGCTCCAGGACCACTGTCATTACAATGCTCGATGACCCATGTCATCACAATTCTCCATGCCTTTGTCATCACAATGCTTCATGGAACTTGTCATCACAATGTTCCATGATCCTTGTCATCACAATGCTCCATGACCCTTGTCATCAAAATGCTGCATGATCCCTGTCATCGCAATTCTCTGTGACCGCTGTCATCACAATGCTCCAGGACGATTTTCCTCACAATGCTGCAAGCTCGCTGTAATCACAATTCCCCTTGACCCCTGTCATCAAAGTGTTCCATGGCCTTTGTCAACACAATGCTCCATGGCCCCTGTCATCAGAGTGCCATGGGTGTAGTGTCAGGGCCTTAGTTAGGGATAGTGTCAGTGGCTGAGATGGGATTAATATCAGGGTCTTTATTAGGGACAATGACAGGGCCTGAGTTAAGAGTAGTGTCAAGGTCGTTTTTAGGGAGAGTGTCAGTGCCTGAGTTGGGAGTAGTGCCAGGGCCTTGTTAGGGACAGTGTCAGTGCCTATGTTGGGAGTAGTGTCAGGGCCTTAGTTAGGAACAACGTCGCTGCCGGAGTTGGGAGTAGTGTCAGGGTCTTTGTTAGGGACAGTGTCAAGGCCTTAGGTAAGAGTAGTGTTAAGGCCTTAGTTAGGGAGTGTGTCAGTGCAGGAGTTGTGAACAATGTCAGAGCCTTAGTTAGGGACAGTTTCAGGGCCTGAGATTGGAGTAGTCTCAGGGCCTTAGTTAGACACTGTGTCAGTGCCTGAGTTGGGAGTAGTGTCAGGGCCTTAGTCAGGGACTATTTCAGGGCGTGAGTTAGGAGTAGTTTCAGGGCTTTAGTTAGGGACAGTGTCAGTGCCTGAGTTGGGAGTACTGTCTGGGCGTGTTTAGGGGCAGTCTCAGTGCCTATGTTGGGAGTAGTGTCAGGGCCTTTGTTCGGAACAATGTCAGTGCATGAGATACGAGTAGTGTCAGGACCTTAGTAAGAGACAGTGTCAGTGCCTGAGCTAGGAGTAGTGTCAGGGCCGTAGTTATGGACAGTGTCAGTGGCTTAGTTGGGAGTAGTTTCAGGGTATTTGTTAGGGACAGTGTCAGTGCCTGAGTTAAGAGTAGTTTCAGAGCCTTAGTTAGGGACAGTGTCAGTGCCTGAGTTGGGAAGAGACTCAGGGCTTTAGTTAGGGACAGCATCAGTGCCTGACTTGGGATTAGTGTCAGGGCCTTAGTTAGGGACAGCGCCATTGCCTGTGTTGGGAGTAGTGACAGGTCTTTAGTTAGGAACAGTGTCAGTGCCTGAGGTGGGATTATTTTCAGGGTCTTTATTATGGACAGTGTCATTGCCTGAGTTGTGAGTAGTGTCAAGGCCTTAATTACAGACAGCCTCACTGCTGGAGTTGGGAGTAGTGTCAGAACCTTATTTAGGGACAACTTCAGTGTCTGAGTTGGGAGTAGTGTCAGGGCCTCAGTTAGGGAGAGTGTCAGTGCCTGAGTTGGGAGTAGTGTCTGGGTCTTAGTTAGGGAAAATATCAGTGGCTAAGTTGGCATTAGTGTCATTGTCTTATTTAGGGACAGTGTCAGGGCCTGAGTTAGGAGTATTGTCAAGGCACTAGTTAGGGACAGTGTCATTTCCTTAGTTGGGAGTAGTGTCAGGGCTCTAGTTAGGGTCACTGTCAGTGCCTGAGTTAGGACTACTGTCAGGGTCTTATTTAGGAAGAGTGTCAGGGCCTTAGTTAGGAGGAGCACCAGTGCCTACCTTAGGTATTGGATCGGCACCTGAGTTAGGAATAATGTCAGGGATTTAGATAGGGACAGTGTCAGTGCCTGATTTAGGAGTAGTGTCAGGGCCTTAGTTAGGGACAGTGTGACTGCCTTAGTTAGTAGTACTGTCAGGGCCTTAGTTAGGGAGAGTGTCAGTTCCTGAGTTAAGAGTAATATAAGGGCCGTATTTTGGGACAGTGTCAGTGCCTCCATTAAGAATTGTATCAGCACCTCATTTAGGATTACTGTCAGGGCTTTAGTTAGGGACATTGTCAGGGCATGAGCTTGGAGTAGTGTAAGGGCCTATGTTTGGAGCAGTGTCAGGGCCTATGTTAAGGACAGTGTCAAGGCTTGTGTTAGGAGAAGTGTCAGGGTCTTAGTTAGGGACCATGTCAGGGCTTCAGTTAGGAATAGAGTCAGGGTCTTAGTTTGGGCCAGTGTCAGTGCCTGATTTAGGAGTAGCATTGTTGCCTTTCTTAGGTATTGTATCAGTGCCTGAGTTAGGAGTAATGCCAGGGCCTTAGTTAGGGGAGGGTCAGTACCTGATTTAGGAATAGTGTCAGGGCCTTATTTAGGGACAGTGTCAGGGCCTGAGTTAGGAGAAGAGTCAGGACGTAAGTTAGGGACAGTGTCAGTGGTTGAGTTAAGAGTACTGTCAGGGCTTTAGTTAGGGACAGTGTCAGGGCCTGGGGTAGTAGTAGTGTCAGGGCCTTAGTTAGCAGTAGCATCAGCGCCTTCATTAGGTATTGCATCAGCGCCTCAGTTAGGAATATTTTCAGGTTCTTATTTAGGGACAGTGTCAGTGCCTGAGTTACGAGTTGTGTCGGCCTTAGTTAGGGACCTTTTCAGGGCCTGAGTTAGGAGTAGTGTCAGGGCCTTAGTTAGCGACATTGCCAGCGCATGATTTAGAAGTAGTGTTAGGGCGTGAGTTATGAACAGTGTCAGGGCCTTAGTTAGTGATAGTGTCAGTTCCTGAGTAAGGAGTAGAGTCAGTGCCTATGTTAGAGACAGTGTCAGTGCTGAGTTCGGAGTAGTATCAGGGCCTTAGTTAGGGACAGTGTCAGGGCCTGAGATAGGAATATTGTCAGGGCCTTATTCAGGGACAGTGTCAGTGCCTCAGTTAAGAGAAGTGTCAGAGGCTTTTATAGGGACAGTGTCAAAGCCTGACTTAACAGTAGTGTCACAGCTTTAGTTAGGGCCAGTGTCAGGGCCTTAGTTAAGACCTCCATCAGGGCCTATGATAGGAATCAGATCAGAGCCTGTGTTACGAATAGTGTCAGGGCCTTAGTTAAGGACAGTGTCAGGGACTGAGTCCTGAATTACTCCTTACTCTCCTCACTAAAGACTTTTGACAATACTCTTAATTCAGGCCCTGATAATGTCCCTAACTAAGGCCCTGACACTTTCCCTGGCTAAGACCCTGAACTTCTCCTAAGTCAGGCCCTGATACTGTCCCTAACAATGACCTTGACACTACACCTAATATAGACCCTGAAATGATACCTAACAAAGGCTCTGTTGCTATTCCAAACTAAGGCCCTGAAATTGGTCCTAAACAAGGCCTTGACACTAATCTTAACTCAGGCCCTAACACTGTCCCTAACTAGGTCCCTGACAGTAAACCTAACTCAGATCCTGACACTGTCCCTAAGCAAGGCCCTGACACTACTCCTAACTCAGTCCCTTACACTGTACCTAACAAAGTCTCTGATGCTAGGCCTAACTCAGGCACTGAAACCGTCTGTAACTAAGGCCCTGCTGCCATCACTATCAAAAGTCCTGACATTATCCTGAGCTAATATCCTGACCTATGTCTTTCCAAGGTCCTGAAACTGTCCCAAAGGAAGCCCTGATGCTGTCCCTAAGTGAAGACTTGAGGCTGTCCCTAACTCAGGCCCTGAAGCTTTCCTTAACTGAAGCCTTGAAGCTGTGACTAACTCAGGCCCTTATCATGTGTTTAAAGAAGATCTTAATGCTGATCCAGCAAAGACGCTGATGCTCCTCCAAAGTCATGCTCTGACAGTGTGCCCAGCTAAGGGCCTGACGCTAGGCCTCACTCAAGCCATGTCCCTTTCCCTAAGTCAGGCCCTGACACTGTCACTAACTAAGGCCATGACTCTACTCCCAGCTCAGTCCCGCACATTGTACCTAACAAAGTTTCTGATGCTAGTCGTAACTCAGGGCCTGACACTGTCTCTAACTAAGGGCTGTTGCCATCAACATCCAAAGACCTGACATAATCCGGAGAAAATAACCTGACCCATGTCTTAGCAAGGTCTTGAAAGTTTCCCTAAGTGAGGCCCTGAAGCTTTCCCTAACTTACTCAGGCCTTGATGCTGTGACTAACACTGACCCTGATCAAGTCTTTAACTAAGACCCTAAGGCTGTTCCAGCAGAGGCCCTAATGCTGCTCCTAAGTCATGCCCTGACAGTGTCCCCATCTAAGGGACTGATGCTAGGCCTCACTGAGACCCTATCGCTCTCCCTAAGTCAGACTCTGATGCTGTCCCTACCTGAAGCCCTAACACTGGTTCTGAATAAGGCCCTGAGAGTCTCCATAACAAAGGTCTTCACACTATCCTTAGGTCATTTCCTGACACTATCCCTAGATGTTAAACTGACACGGTCACTAGCTAATGTCCTGCCTCTTATGCTAACTGAAGCCCTTAGGCTGTGCCTACCTCAGGCACTGAATTTAGTCCCAAGACCGTGAAACAGTCCCGAACTAAGGCCTAGATGCTCGCCCTACATCCGGCCCTGACACTGTCCCTAACTAAGGCCTTAACACAATTGTTAACTGTGGACCTGACAGTGGAACTATCAGAGGCCCGCTACTCCTCACTAACGCCTTGACACTGTCCCTAACTTAGGCCCTGCTACGATCAATATCTAAAGTCCTGATATTATCCTGAGCTAATATCATGACCCATGTCTTACCAAGGTCCTGAAACTCTCCCAAAGTTAGCGCTGACACTGTCCCTAAGTGAGGCCCTGAGGCTGTCCCTCACAGAGGTCCTGATAATGTCTTAAACTAAGACCCTAATGCTGATCCTACAGAGAACCTTAGGCTGATCCTATGTCATGCCCTGACGCTGTCCGTAGCTAAGGCGCTGACTCTAGGCATCACTCAGGCCCTGTCGCTCTCCCTAAGTCAGGCTAAGACTCTATCCCTACCTGAAGCCCTGACACTGGGCCTAAATTAGGCACTGATGCTCTAATTAGCTATTGTCTTGACACTATCCCTAGGTCATTTCCTGACACTATCCCTAGATCTTAACCTAAACTTGTCTTTAGCTATTGTTGAACCTCTTATGCTATCTACATCCCTGACGTTGTCTCTAACTAAGAGCCTGAAATTAGTCCTGAGGCCGTCAACCTGTCCCTAACTGAAGTTTGGAGGCTCATCCTAACTGAGCCGCTGACACTGTCCCTAACTAAAGCCCTGACACTACACCTAACTCAGTCCCTGACACTGTACTTTACAAAGGCTATGATGCTAGTGCTAACTCAGGCCCTGACACTGTCTCTAAGTAAGGCCCAGAATTTGCCCCTAATATAGGCCCTGCTGTCAGCAATAATTAAAAACTGGACAGTAGCCTGAGTTAATATCCTGACATATTTCTAACCAAGGTCCTGACACTGTCCCTAAGAAAGCCCTATCACTGTCCCTAAGTTAAGAACTGAGGCTGTCCCTAACTCAGGCCCTGAAGCTTTCCCTAACTGAGGCCTTCACGCTGTGACTAACTCAGGACCTGTTGATGTCTGTATCTAAGACTCTAAAGTCGATCCAACAGAGGAGCTGATGCTGTTCCTAAGTCATGCCCTCACATTGTCCTCAACTAAGGGCCTGACGCTAGGCCTCACTCAGGCCCTGTCCCTCTCCCTAAGTCAGGCTCTGATGCTGTCCCTACCTGAAGCCCTGACACTGGTTCTAAATAAGGATCTGATACTCTCAGTAACTAAGGTTTTGACACTATGCTTAGGTCCTTTCCTGACATTATCCCTCGACCGTAACCTGACGCTGTCCCTAGCAAATGTCGTGCCTCTTATGCTAACTACAGCCCTGCTGCTGTCCTTAACTAAGGGCCTAAAATTCCTCTCGAGGCTGTGACCCTGTCCATACCTAAGGCCTCGATGTTCGTCCTAATTCAGGGCCTGACACTGTCCCTAACTAAGGCCCTGCTGCCGTCAATATCTAATGTCCTGACACTATCCTGAGCTAAATTCTTGACCCATCTCTTACCAAGGTCCTGAAACACTCCGTAAGGAAGCCCTGATGCTGTCTCTAAGTGAGGCCTTGAGGCTGTCCCTAAAAGAGGCCCTGATAATATCTTTAACATAGCCCCTGTGGCTGATCCTACCATGGCTCTTATGCTGCTCCTAAGTCATGCCCTGACACTGTCTCTAGCTAAGGCCCTGTCCCACTCCCTAAGTCAGGCTCTGACGCTGTTCCTACCCGAAGCCCTGACACTCACTGCTCCTAAATTAGGTCCTGATGTGCTAAGTAACTAAGGTCTTGACACTATCCCTAGGTCATTTCCTGACACTCTCGCTAGACCTTAACCTAACCTTCTCTTTAGCTAATGTGGAGATGAGCTAAAGAGATTCTTTAGAACGAGATTCTTTCATCTGAATATAGTTTTCTTCAAAACATAATTTTTATAGTGTTACTAACTTTAAACAATATGTACTAAACTGCTGTGGAATATTCCTTCATAGGAGCATGCATGGTTCACTTGTGCATCTGCTTGTGGTGGTGTTCAGGTTGCTTTCAGCTGTAGATCCCCTTATGCTAGCTAAATCCCTGATTCTGTCCCTAAATGAGGCCCTGAATTTAGGTCCAAGGCCGTGAACCTGTCCCTAAGTGATGCCTGGAGGCTCGTCCTAATGCAGGCCCTGACACTGTCCCTAACTAACGCTCTGACACTACACTTATCTCAGTCACTGACACTGTACCTAACAAAGGCTCTGATGCTAGTCATAACTTAGGCCCTGACACTGCCTCTAACTAAGGTCCTGCTGCCGTCAATATCTGAACACCTGATATTATCCTGAGCTAATAGCCTGACCCATGTCTTACCAAGGTCCTGAAACTTTTCCAAAGTGAGCCCTGACGCTGTCCCTAAGTGAGGCCTTGAGGCTATCCCTAACGGAGGCCCTGATAATAGCTTTAACGAAGACCCTAATGCTGATCCTACAGAGGCCTTTATGCTGCTCCTAAGTCATGCCCTGATACTGTCCCTTACTCAGGCCCTAAAGATAGGCCTCACTTAGGCCCTGTTGCTGTACCTTAGTTAGGCTCTGATGCTGTCCATACATCAAGCCCTGGCGCTGGTCCTGATTAAGGCCCTCACGCTGCTGCTAACTAAGGCCCTGATGCTCTCAATGACTAAGGTCTTCTCGTTATCCCTTGGTCATTTCCTTTCACTATCTCTGGCCTGGAACCTGACTCTGTCCCGAGATAATCTCCTGCATCTTATGCTGACTGAAACCCTAATGCTCTCCCTAACTAAGGCCCTGACTACTCCTAACTAAGGCCATGACACTGAATCTAACAAAGGCCCAGAATCTGTCCTTAATATACGCCCTGCTGCCAGCAATAACTAAAATCCTGACACTCTCCTGAGCTAATAACCTGACTCATTTCTAACCAAGGTCCTGACACTGTCCCTAAGAAAGCCCTGTCGCTGTCTTTAATTGAAGACCTGAGGCTGTCTGTAACTCAGACCCTGAAGCTTTCCCTAACTGAGGCCTTGACGCTGTGACTAACTAGGGCTCCAGTCATGTCTTTAACTAAGAACCTAAAGCTGATCCAACAAAGGCACTGATGCTGCTCCTAAGTCATTCCCTGACAGTGTCCCCAGCTAAAGGCCTGATATTAGGCCTCACTCCGGCCCTGTCGCTCTCCCTAAGTCAGGCCCTGATGCTGTCCCTACCTGAAGCCCTAACACTGCTTCTGAATAAGTCCCTGAGGGTCTCAGTAACAAAGGTCTTCACACTATCCTTAGGTCATTTCCTGACAAGATTCCAAGCCTTTACCCTAACCCTGTCCCGAGCTAATGTCCTACCTCTTATGCTAACTAAAGACCTTATGCTGTGCCTAATTCAGGCACTGAATTTAGTCCCAAGGCCGCTAGACTGTCCCTAACTCGGCTCGATGCCCTTATCGTCACAATGTTCCATGACCACTGTCATCACAATGCTCCACGTCCTTGTCATCACAGTGCTCCGTAACCCCTGTCATGACAATGCTCCATGACCTTTGTCATCACAATGCTATATGCCATTGTCTTCACAATGCTCCATGACCCCTTTCATCACAATGCTCCATGACCCTTGTCTAAAATGCTACATGCCTGTGAAATCACAAAGCTCCATGCCCCCTGTCATCACAAGTCTCCATGACTATTGTCATCACAATGCTTCATGGACCCTGTCATTCAAAATGCCATATGACCACTGTCATCAAAATGTTCCATGGCCCTTGTCATCACAATGCCCCATGACCCCTGTCATCACAATGTTCCCTGGCCTTTGTCATCACAATTCTCCATCGCCCCTGTAATCACAGTGCTCCATGACAACATTCAACACATTGCTCCAGGACCACTGTCATCATAATGCCACATGAGCCCTGTCATCACAATGCTCCATGGCCCTTGTCATCACAATGCTCCATGATCCTTGTAATCAAAATGCTCCTTGACCCTTTCATCACAATGTTACAGTACCCCTTTCTTCACAATGCTCCATGCCGCTGGTCACCACAATGCTCCATGACCTCTGTCATCACAATGCTCCATATCCCTTGTCATTAAAATGCTCCATGGCCCCTGTCATCACAATGCTGCATGATCCTTATAATCTCAATGCTCCATGGTCCTCGTCATCATAAATCTCCACGCATTTGTCATCACAATGCTCCATGACCCCTGTCATCCCAATGCTCCATAGCACTTTTCATCACAACGCTACATGACCACTTTTATCACAATGTTCCATGACCACTTTAATCACAATTCTCCCTGACGACTTTCATCACAATGCCCCATGACCCCTGTCATCAAAATGCTCCATGGCCCTTGTCACCACAATGCTCCAGGACAAGTCATCACAATTCTCCATGGCCCTTGTCATCACAGTGCTCCATGGTGCTTGTCATCACAATGATCCAGAGCCTTAGTGCTTGAGTTGGGAGTAGTATCATTGCCTCAGTTAGGGACACTGTCATTGCCTGAATTGGGAGTAGTGTCAGAGCCTTAGTTAGGGACAGCGACAGGGCAATTTGGGAGTAGTGCCAGTGCCTTAGTTAGGGACAGCGCCATTGCTTGCGCTGGGAGTAGTGTGAGGGCCATAGTTAGGGACAGTGTCAGTGGCTGAGATGGGAATAGTGTCAGGGCCTTAGTTACGGACATTGTCAGTGCCTAAGTTGGGATTTTTGTCAGGGTCTTTATTATGGACAGTGTCAGGGCCTGAGTTAAGAGTAGTGTCAAGGCCTTAATTTGGAAGAGTGTCAGTGTCTCAGTTTGGAGTAGTGTCAGACCCTTAGTTAGGAACAGCGTCAGTGCCTGAGCTGGGAGCAGTGATATGGCCTAAGTTATGGACAGTGTCAGGGTCTGAGTTAGGAATAGTCTCAGGACCTTAGTTAGGGACAGTGTCAGTGATTGTGTTAGGAAGAGTGTCAGGGCCTAAGTTAGTAGTAGTCTGAGACTGGTAGTTAGGAACCGTGTCAGGGCCTGAGTTGTGAGTAGTTAGAGGGCCTTAGTTAGAGAAAGTGTCAGTGCCAGATTTGGGAGTTATGTCAGGGCCTTAATTAGGGACAGTGTCAGTGCCTGAGTTGGGAGTAGTGTCAGGGCCTAGTTAGGGACAGTGTCAGTGCCTGAGTTGTGAGTAGTTTCAGGGCCATAGTTAGAGAAAGTGTCAGTGCCGGAGTTGGGAGTTATGTCAGGGCCTTAGTTAGGGACAGTGTCAGTGCCTGAGTTGGGAGTAGTGTCAGGGCCTAGTTAGGGACAGTGTCAGTGCCTGAGTTGGAAGTAGGGTCAGGGCATTAGGGACAGTGTCAGTGGCTGAGATTGGAGTAGTGTCAGGGTCTTAGTTAGCGAGAGTGTCAGTGCCTGAGTTGGGAATAGTCTCAGGGTCTTTTTTGGGGACAGCATCAGAGCATGAGTTAAAAGTAGTTTCTAGGCCTTAGTTAGGGAGAGTGTCAGTGCCTGTGTTGGGAGTAGTTTCAGGCCCTTCGTTAGGGACAGTGTCAGGGTCTGAGGTAGAAGTAGTCTCAGGGCCTTAGGTAGCGTGTCAGTGCCTAAGTATGTAGTAGTGTGAGGACCTTAGTTAGGGACAGTGTCAATGCCTGTGTTGGGAGTAGTGTCAGAGCCTTAGTTAGGGACAGCGTCAGTGCCTGAGTTAGGAGAAGTGTCAGGGCTGTAGTTAGGGATAGTGTCATTGCCTGATTTGGAGGTAGTGTCAGGGCCTTAGGGACAGTGTCAGTGGCTGAGATGGGAGTAGTGTCACGGTCTTACGGAGAGTGACAGCGCCTGAGTTGGAAATAGTGTCAGGGTCTTTGTTAGGGACAGTGTCAGGGTATTAGTGAAGAATAGTGTCAAGGCCTTTGTTAGGGAGAGTGTCAGTGTCTGAGTTGGGAGTAGTGTCAGACCCTTAGTTAGGGAAAGCGTCAGTGTCTGAGTTAGGAATAGTGCCAGAGCCTAAGTTATGGACAGTGCCAGGGCCTGAGTTAGGAGTAGTCTGAGACCGTTAGTTAGTAACAGTGTAAGGGCCTGAGTTGTGAATAGTTTCACGGCCTTAGTTAGCGAAAGTGTCAATGCCGGAATTGGGAGTAATGTCAGGGCTTACTTAGGGAGAGTGCCAGTGCCTGAGGTGGAAGTAGTATCAGGGCCTTAGTTAAGGACAGTGTCAGTGCCTGAGTTCGGAGTACTGTCAGGGCATATTTAGGGACAGTCTCAGTGCCTATTTTGGCAGTAGTGTCACGGCCTTAGTTAGTGACATTGTCAGTGCCTGAGTAAGGAGTAGTGTCCGGGCCTTAGTTAGGGACAGTGTCAGTTGCTTAGTTAGGAGTAGTGTCAGGGCCTAAGTTAGGGCCAGTGTCAGTGCTTGAGTCAGGAGTAGGGTCAGGGCCTAAGTTAGGGACAGTGTCATTGCTTGAGATAGGAGTAGTGTCAGGGCCTTAGTTAGGAGTAGCATCAGTGCCTTCGTTAGGTATTGTATCAGCGCCTCAGTTAGGAATAGTTTCAGGGCCTTATTTAGGGAGAGTGTTAGTGCCTGAGTTAGGAGTTGTGTCGGCCTTAGTTAGGAACCTTTTCAGGGCCTGAGTTAGAAGTAATGTCAGGGCCTTCCTTAAGTATTGTGTCAGCGCCTGAGTTAGGAATAGTGTCAGGGCCTTAGTTAGGGACATTGTCAAGGCATGATTTAGGAGTTGTGTTAGGGCGTGAGCTATGAATAGTGTCAGGGCCTTAGTTAGTGACAGTGTCAGTGCTGAGTTTGGAGTAGTATCAGGGCCTTAGTTAGAGACAGTGTCAGGGCCTGAGTTAGGTGTATGTCAGGGCCTTAGTTAGGGACAGTGTCAGTGCCTGATTTAGGAGTAGTGCCAGAGGCTTTGTTAGGGACAGTGTCAGGGCCTGAGTTAAGAGTAGTGTCACAGCTTGAGTTAGGACCAGTGTCAGGGCCTTAGTTAAGTCCAACATCAGCGCCTATGATAGGAATGAGATCAGGACCTGTGTTACAGGTAATGTCAGGGCCTTATTTAAGAACAGTGTCAGGGCCTGAGTCCTGACTTACTCCTTAGTCTCCTCACTAAGGACCTTTGACACTACTGCTAATTCAGGCCCTGATAATGTCCCTAACTAAGGCCCTGACACTTTCACTGGCTAAGGCCCTGAAATTCTCCTAAGTCAGGCCCTGATACTGTCCCTAACAATGGCCCTGACACTACACCTAACTGAGGCCCCGACAGGATACCTAACAAAGGCTTTGTTGGTAGTCCAAACTAAAGCTCTAAAACTGGTCCTAAATAAGGCCTTGACACTAATCCTAACTCAGGCCCTAAAACTGTCCCTAACTAAGGCCCTGATAGTATGCCTAACTCAGGCCCTCCTACGATTCCTAACAATGGCTCTGATGCTAGTCCAAACTAAGGCCCTGAAATTGGTCCTAAATAAGGCCTTGACACTAATCCTAACTCAGGCCCTAGCACTGTCCCTAACTAGGTCTCAGACAGTACACCTAAATCAGACCCTGACACTGTCCCTAAGCAAGACCCTGACACTACTCCTAACTCAGTCCCTTACACTGTACCTAACAAAGTCTCTGATGCTAGGCCTAACTCAGGCCCTGAAACCGTCTGTAACTAAGGCCCTGCTGCCATCACTGTCAAAAGTCCTGACATTATCCTGAGTTAATATCCTGACCTATGTCTTTCCAAGGTCCTGAAACTGTCTCAAAGAAGCCCTGACGCTGTCCCTAAGTGAAGACCTGAGGCTGTCCCTAACTCAGGCCCTGAAGCTTTCCTTAACTGAAGCCTTGAAGCTGTGACTAATTCAGGCCCTGATCATGTACCTAAGGAAGACCTTAATGCTGATCCAGCAAAGACGCTGATGCTGCTCCAAAGTCATGCCCTGACAGTGTGCCCAGCTAAGGGCCTGACGCTAAGCCTCACTCAGGCCCTGTCGCTCTCCCTAAGTCAGGCCCTGACACTGTCACTAACTAAGGCCCTGACTCTACTCCTAATTCAGTCCCGTACATTGTATCTAACAAAGGCTCTGATGCTAGTCGTAACTCAGGGCCTGACACTGTCTCTAACTAAGGGCTGCTGCCATCAACATCTAAAGTCTTGACATTATCCGGAGCTAATAACCTGACGCATGTCTTACCAAGGTCCTGAAACTGTCCCAAAGTAAGCCCTGACGCTGTCCCTAAGGGAGGCCCTGAAGCTTTCCCTAACTAACTCAGGCCTTGATGCTGTGACTAACTCAGACCCTGATCATGTCTTTAACTAAGACCCTAAGGCTGATCCAACAGAGGCCCTCATGCTGCTCCTAAGTCATGCCCCGATAGTGTCCCCCACTAAGTGTCTGATGCTAGGCCTCACTCAGACCCTAACGCTATCCCTAAGTCAGGCTCTGATGCTGTCCCTACCTGAAGCCCTAACACTGGTTCTGAATAAGGCCCTGAGAGTCTCCGTAACAAATGTCTTCACACTATCCTTAGGTCATTACCTGACACTATCCCTAGATGTTAAACTGACACGGTCACTAGCTAATGTCCTGCCTCTTATGCTAACTGAAGCCCTTAGGCTGTGCCTACCTCAGACACTGAATTTAGTCCCAAGACCATGAAACTGTCCTGAACTAAGGCCTAGAAGCTGTCCCTACATCCGGCCCTGACACTGTCCCTAACTAAGGCCCTAACATTATTGCTAAGTGAGGATATGACACTGGACCTATCAGAGGCCCGCTACTCCTAACTAACGCCTTGAAACTTTCCCTAACGTAGGCGCTGCTACCATCAATATCTAAAGTCCTGACATTATCCTGAGCTAATATCCTGACCCATGTCTTACCAAGGTCCTGAAACTCTCCCAAAGTTAGCCCTGACACTGTCCCTAAGTGAGGCCCTGAGGCTGTCCCTCACAGAGGTCCTGATAATGTCTTTAACTAAACTCTAATGCTGATCTTACAGAGGCCCTTATGTTGATCCTATGTCATGCCGTGACGCTGTCCGTAGCTAAGGCCCTGACTCTAGGCATCACTCAGGCCCTGTCGCTCTCCCTAAGTCAGGCTAAGACTCTGTCCCTACCTGAAGCCCTTACACTGGGCCTAAATTTTCACAGATGCTCTAATTAGCTATGGTCTTGACACTATCCCTAGGTCATTTCCTGGCACTATCCCTAGAATTTAACCTGAACTCGTCTTTAGCTATTGTCGAGCCTCTTATGCTAACTAAATCCTTGATGCTGTCTCTAACTAAGAGCCTAAAATTAGTCCTGAGGCCGTCAACCTGTCCCTAACTGAGGTTGGAGGCTCATCCTAACTGAGGCGCTGACACTGTCCCTAACCAAAGCCCTGACACTACACCTAACTCAGTCCCTGACACTGTACTTTACAAGGGCTCTGATGCTAGTCCTAACTCAGGCCCTGACACTGTCTCTAAGTAAGGCTCAGAATTAGCCCCTAATATAGGCCCTGCTGTCAGCAATAACTAAAAACTGGACACTAGCCTGAGTTAATATCCTGACATATTTCTAACCCAGGTCCTGACACTGTCCCTAAGAAAGCCCTGTCACTGTCCCTATGTTAAGAACTGAGGAGTCAGCTCTACCCACCAACAGAGCCTCCCATCAAGCCTCTTAGATAGCCTCAACCACCAGAGGGCAGACAACAGAAATAAGAAAAACTACAATCCTGCAGCCTGTGGACCAAAAACCACAGTTACAGAAAGATAGAGAAGATGAAAAGGCAGAGGGTTATGTACCAGATGAAGGAACAAGAAAAAACCCCAGAAAAACAACTAAATGAAGTGGAGATAGGCAACCTTCCAGAAAAAGAATTCAGAATAATGATAGTGAAGATGATCCAGGACCTCGCAATAAGAATGGAGGCAAAGATTGAGAAGATGCAAGAAATGATTAACAAAGACCTAGAAGAATTAAAGAACAAACAAACAGAGATGACCAATACAATAACTGAAATGAAAACTACACTAGAAGGAATCAATAGCAGAATAACTGAGGCAGAAGAACGGATAAGTGACCTGGAAGACAGAATGGTGGAATTCACTGCTGCGGAACAGACTAAAGAAAAAAGAATGAAGAGAAATGAAGACAGCCTAAGAGACCTCTGGGACAACATTAAACGCAACAACATTCGCATTATAGGGGTCCCAGAAGGAGAAGAGAGAGAGAAAGGACCAGAGAAAATATTTGAAGAGATTATAGTCGAAAACTTCCCTAACATGGGAAAGGAAATAGCCACCCAAGTCCATGAAGCACAGAGAGTCCCATACAGAATAAACCCAAGGAGAAACACGCCAAGACACATAGTAATCAAAGTGGCAATAATTAAAGACAAAGAAAAATTATTGAAAGCAGCATGGGAAAAACAACAAATAACATACAAGGGAATTCCCATAAGGTTAACAGCTGATTTCTCAGCAGAAACTCTGCAAGCCAGAAGGGAGTGGCATGATATACTTAAAGTGATGAAAGGGAAGAACCTACAACCAAGATTACTCTACCCGGCAAGGATCTCATTTAGATTTGATGGAGAAATCAAAAGCTTTACAGACAAGCAAAAGCTAAGAGAATTCAGCACCACCAAACCAGCTCTACAACAAATGCTAAAGGAACTTCTCTAAGTGGGAAACACAAGAGAAGAAAAGGACCTACAAAAACAAACCCAAAACAATTAAGAAAATGGTCATAGGAACATACATATCGATAATTACCTTAAACGTGAATGGATTAAATGCCCCAACCAAAAGGCATAGACTGGCTGAATGGATACAAAAACAAGACCCATATATATGCTGTCTACAAGAGACCCACTTTAGACCTAGGGACACATACAGACTGAAAGTGAGGGGATGGAAAAAGATATTCCATGCAAATGGAAATCAAAAGAAAGCTGGAGTAGCTATACTCATATCAGATAAAATAGACTTTAAAATAAAGAATGTTACAAGAGACAAGAAAGGACACTACATAATGATCCAGGGATCAATCCAAGAAGAAGATATAACAATTGTAAATATATATGCACCCAACATAGGAGCACCTCAATACATAAGGCAACTGCCAACAGCTATAAAAGAGGAAATCGACAGTAACACAATAATAGTGGGGGACTTTAACACTTCACTTACACCAATGGACAGATCATCCAAAATGAAAATAAATAAGGAAACAGAAGCTTTAAATGACACAATAGACCAGATAGATTTAATTGATATATATAGGACTTTCCATCCAAAAACAGCAGATTACACGTTCTTCTCAAGTGCGCACGGAACATTCTCCAGGATAGATCACATCTTGGGTCACAAATCAAGCCTCAGTAAATTTAAGAAAATTGAAATCATACCAAGCATCTTTTCTGACCACAATGCTATGAGATTAGAAATGAATTACAGGGAAAAAAACGACGTAAAAAAGACAAACACATGGAGGCTAAACAATACGTTACTAAATAACCAAGAGAACACTGAAGAAATCAAAGAGGAAATAAAAAAATACCTAGAGACAAATGACAATGAAAACACGACGAACCAAAACCTATGGGATGCAGCAAAAGCGGTTCTAAGAGGGAAGTTTATAGCTATACAAACCTACCTAAAGAAACAAGAAAAATCTCAAGTGAACAATCTAACCTTACACCTAAACAAACTAGAGAAAGGAGAACAAACAAAACCCAAAGTTAGCAGAAGGGAAGAAATCATAATGATCAGAGCAGAAATAAATGAAATAGAAACAAAGAAAACAATAGCAAAGATCAATAAAACTAAAAGTTGGTTCTTTGAGAAGATAAACAAAATTGATAAGCCATTAGCCAGACTCATCAAGAAAAAGAGGGAGAGGACTCAAATCAATAAAATCAGAAATGAAAAAGGAGAAGTTACAACAGACACCGCAGAAATACAAAACATCCTAAGAGACTACTACATGCAACTTTATGCCAATAAATTGGAAACCTGGAAGAAATGGACAAATTCTAGAAAGGTATAACCTTCCAAGACTGAATCAGGAAAAAACAGAAAATATGAACAGACCAATCACAAGTAATGAAATTGAAACTGTGATAAAAAATCTTCCAACAAACAAAAGTCCAGGACCAGATGGCTTCACAGGTGAATTCTATCAAACCTTTAGAGAAGAGCTAACACCCATCCTTCTCAAGCTCTGCCAAAACATTGCAGAGGAAGGAACACTCCCAAACTCATTCTATGAGGCCACCAACACCCTGATACCAAAACCAGACAAAGACACTACAAAAAAAGAAAATTACAGACCAATATCACTGATGAATATAGATGCAAAAATCCTCAACAAAATACTAGCAAACAGAATCCAACAACACATTAAAAGGATCATACACCACGATCAAGTGGGATTTATCCCAGGGATGCAAGGATTCTTCAATATACGCAAATCAATCAATGTGATACACCATATTAACAAACTGAAGAATAAAAACCATATGATCATCTCAATAGATGCAGAAAAAGCTTTTGACAAAATTCAACACCCATTTCTGATAAAAACTCTCCAGAAAGTGGGCATAGAGGGAACCTACCTCAACATAATAAAGGCCATATATGACAAATCCACAGCAAACATCATTCTCAATGGTGAAAAACTGAAAGCATTTCCTCTAAGATCAGGAACGAGACAAGGATGTCCACTCTCACCACTATTATTCAACATAGTTCTGGAAGTCCTAGCCACGGCAATCAGAGAAGAAAAAGAAATAAAAGGAATACAAATTGGAAAAGAGGAAGTAAAACTGTCACTGTTTGCGGATGACATGATAGTATACATAGAGAATCCTAAAACTGCCACCAGAAAACTGCTAGAGCTAATTAATGAATATGGTAAAGTTGCAGGATACAAAATTAATGCACAGAAATCTCTTGCATTCCTATACACTAATGATTAAAAATCTGAAAGAGAAATTATGGAAACACTCCCATTTACCATTGCAACAAAAAGAATAAAATACCTAGGAATAAACCTACCTAGGGAGACAAAAGACCTGTATGCAGAAAACTATAAGACACTGATGAAAGAAATTAAAGATGATACCAACAGATGGAGAGATATACCATGTTCTTGGATTGGAAGAATCAACATTGTGAAAATGAGTATACTACCCAAAGCAATCTACAGATTCAATGCAATCCCTATCAAATTACCAATGGCATTTTTTACGGAGCTAGAACAAATCATCTTAAAATTTGTATGGAGACACAAAAGACCCCGAATAGCCAAAGCAGTCTTGAGGCAAAAAAATGGAGCTGGAGGAATCAGACTCCCTGACTTCAGACTATACTACAAAGCTACAGTAATCAAGACAATATGGTACTGGCACAAAAACAGAAACATAGATCAATGGAACAAGATAGAAAGCCCAGAGATTAACCCACGCACCTATGGTCAACTAATCTATGACAAAGGAGGCAAAGATATACAATGGAGAAAAGACAGTCTCTTCAATAAGTGGTGCTGGGAAAACTGGACAGCTACATGTAATAGAATGAAATTAGAATACTCCCTAACACCATACACAAAAATAAACTCAAAATGGATTAGAGACCTAAATATAAGACTGGACACTATAAAACTCTTAGAGGAAAACATAAGAAGAACACTCTTTGACATAAATCACAGCAAGATCTTTTTTGATCCACCTCCTAGAGTAATGGAAATAAAAACAAAAATAAACAAGTGGGACCTAATGAAACTTCAAAGCTTTTGCACAGCAAAGGAAACCATAAACAAGACGAAAAGACAACCCTCAGAATGGGAGAAAATATTTGCAAATGAATCAACGGACAAAGGATTAATCTCCAAAATATATAAACAGCTCATTCAGCTCAATATCAAAGAAACAAACACCCCAATCCAAAAATGGGCAGAAGACCTAAATAGACATTTCTCCAAAGAAGACATACAGACGGCCACGAAGCACATGAAAAGATGCTCAACATCACTAATTATTAGAGAAATGCAAATCAAAACTACAATGAGGTATCACCTCACTCCTGTTAGAATGAGGATCATCAGAAAATCTACAAACAACAAATGCTGGAGAGGGTGTGGAGAAAAGGGAACCCTCTTGCACTGTTGGTGGGAATGTAAATTGATACAGCCACTCTGGAGAACAATATGGAGGTTCCTTAAAAAACTAAAAATAGAATTACCATATGACCCAGCAATCCCACTACTGGGCATATACCCAGAGAAAACCGTAATTCAAAAAGACACATGCACCCGAATGTTCATTGCAGCACTATTTACAATAGCCAGGTCATGGAAGCAACCTAAATGCCCATCAACAGACGAATGGATAAAGAAGTTGTGGTACATATATACAATGGAATATTACTCAGCCATAAAAAGGAACGAAATTGAGTCATTTGTTGAGACGTGGATGGATCTAGAGACTGTCATACAGAGTGAAGTAAGTCAGAAAGAGAAAAACAAATATCATATATTAATGCATGTATGTGGAACCTAGAAAAATAGTACAGATAAGCCAGTTTGCAGGGCAGAAGTTGAGACACAGATGTAGAGAATGGACATATGGACACCAAGGGGGGAAAACTGCGGTGAGGTGGGGATGGTGGTGTGCTGAATTGGGCGATTGGGATTGACATGTATACACTGATATGTATAAAATTGATGCCTAATAAGAACCTGCAGTATAAAAAAACAAACAAAACAACTAATACTAAACTTTCATTGGGTTATTTGTATGGAAATATGTTAATATAAATGTTTCAGACATTACATGAAATTTCTAAAAATCTTATATTTGTATTTGTATGGAAATATGTATGGAAATATGTTAATATAAATGTTTCAGACATTACATGAAATTTCTAAAAATCTTATATGTTCTGGTATAATGTTATAAGTAATAATCCTAGTTATTACTTTAAAATGTATATCGCAGAAATAACTAATTTTCTTGTCAACTGCATTATTATGAACTTTCATCAAATCTTTAACCGTGGTCATTTTTAAGTCTTTTGTCATTTACAGACAGTTCTGGGTGTACTCTGATGATTTTGCAAATATGTTCCTATAAAAGGGTTTCATCTTCAAGAAATTCATGGAAAAGACTCTGACAAGTACAGGTTTCTGGTAACTGACTGTACTGCTGAACTGAATGAATAAGCATTTTCAGAACTCTGATGAAAAACTGATGAACTCATAAAAGTGCTAACAAAAGATCAAGATGAAAAAAAACAATTAATTACATGGGACTGAGTGAACTGATGAGGATGAGTATAATTTTTGTGACTTTCTGTCTGAATTAAAAAAAAAAAAATCCCACAAGTACTCAGAGGCAAAGAATATACAAATCAATTTTCACTGCAAAGTAAAGGAGCTGTTACAGTGGAGGATAACTGGACTGAATGTCAATATTATGACATAGTATGAGTGTGTTTCATGTTTGGTAATTGCAATCATTGTTGTTTTTGTTGTGGTCATCCATGTACAATGCTTGGTGTCAGTCTATTTATCTCTTGTAAAAATAAAATACAGTGTGTGTGTGTGAAAAAATAAAAAAATAAAAAAATAAAAATAAAAGAAAATCCCATAAAAAAAAAAAAAAATACTAGCAAACAGAATCCAACAACACATTAAAAGGATCATACACCACGATCAAGTGGGATTTATCCCAGGGATGCAAGGATTCTTCAATATATGCAAATCAATCAATGTGATACACCATATTAAAAAATTGAAGAATAAAAACCATATGATTATCTCAATAGATGCAGAAAAAGCTTTTGACAAAATTCAACACCCATTTCTGATAAACACTCTCCAGAAAGTGGGCTTAGAGGGAACCTACCTCAACATAATAAAGGCCATATATGACAAACCCACAGCAAACATCATTCTCAATGGTGAAAAACTGAAAGCATTTCCTCTAAGATCAGGAACGAGACAAGGATGTCCACTCTCACCACTATTATTCAACATAGTTCTGGAAGTCCTAGCCACGGCAATCAGAGAAGAAAAAGAAATAAAAGGAATACAAATTGGAAAAGAGGAAGTAAAACTGTCACTGTTTGCGGATGACATGATACTATACATAGAGAATCCTAAAACTGCCACCAGAAAACTGCTAGAGCTAATTAATGAATATGGTAAAGTTGCAGGATACAAAATTAATGCACAGAAATCTGTTGCATTCCTATACACTAATGATGAAAAATCTGAAAGAGAAATTATGGAAACACTCCCATTTACCATTGTAACAAAAAGAATAAAGTACCTAGGAATAAACCTACCTAGGGAGACAAAAGACCTGTATGCAGAAAACTATAAGACACTGATGAAAGAAATTAAAGATGATACCAACAGATGGAGAGATATACCATGTTCTTGGATTGGAAGAATCAACATTGTGAAAATGAGTATACTACCCAAAGCAATCTACAGATTCAATGCAATCCCTATCAAATTACCAATGGCATTTTTTACAGAGCTAGAACAAATCATCTTAAAATTTGTATGGAGACACAAAAGACCCCGAATAGCCAAAGCAGTCTTGAGGCAAAAAAATGGAGCTGGAGGAATCAGACTCCCTGACTTCAGACTATACTACAAAGCTACAGTAATCAAGACAATATGGTACTGGCACAAAAACAGAAACATAGATCAATGGAACAAGATAGAAAGCCCAGAGATTAACCCACGCACCTATGGTCAACTAATCTATGACAAAGGAGGCAAAGATATACAATGGAGAAAAGACAGTCTCTTCAAT
Organism: Balaenoptera physalus; assembly: GCF_965194825.1. Lineage (NCBI taxonomy): Eukaryota > Metazoa > Chordata > Mammalia > Artiodactyla > Balaenopteridae > Balaenoptera > Balaenoptera physalus. The sequence goes on from NW_028124927.1 coordinate 87,952, forward strand.
AAGTGGTGCTGGGAAAACTGGACAGCTACATGTAAAAGAATGAAATTAGAATACTCCCTAACACCATACACAAAAATAGACTCAAAATGGATTAGACACCTAAATATAAGCCTGGACACTATAAAACTCTTAGAGGAAAACATAGGAAGAACACTCTTTGACATAAATCACAGCAAGATCTTTTTTGATCCACCTCCTAGAGTAATGGAAATAAAAACAAAAATAAACAAGTGGGACCTAATGAAACTTCAAAGCTTTTACACAGCAAAGGAAACCATAAACAAGACGAAAAGACAACCCTCAGAATGGGAGAAAATATTTGCAAATGAATCAACGGACAAAGGATTAATCTCCAAAATATATAAACAGCTCATTCAGCTCAATATCAAAGAAACAAACACCCCAATCCAAAAATGGGCAGAAGACCTAAATAGACATTTCTCCAAAGAAGACATACAGACGGCCACGAAGCACATGAAAAGATGCTCAACATCACTAATTATTAGAGAAATGCAAATCAAAACTACAATGAGTTATCACTTCACTCCTGTTAGAATGGGCATCATCAGAAAATCTACAAAAAACAAATGCTGGAGAGGATGTGGAGAAAAGGGAACCCTCTTGCACTGTTGGTGGGAATGTAAATTGATACAGCCACTATGGAGAACAATATGGAGATTCCTTAAAAAACTAAAAATAGAATTACCATATGACCCAGCAATCCCACTACTGGGCATATACCCAGAGAAAACCGTAATTCAAAAAGACACATGCACCCGAATGTTCATTGCAGCACTATTTACAATAGCCAGGTCATGGAAGCAACCTAAATGCCCATCAACAGACGAATGGATAAAGAAGTTGTGGTACATATATACAATGGAATATTACTCAGCCATAAAAAGGAACGAAATTGAGTCATTTGTTGAGACGTGGATGGATCTAGAGACTGTCATACAGAGTGAAGTAAGTCAGAAAGAGAAAAACAAATATCGTATATTAATGCATGTATGTGGAACCTAGAAAAATGGTACAGATGAGCCAGTTTGCAGGGCAGAAGTTGAGACACAGATGTAGAGAATGGACATATGGACACCAAGGGGGGAAAACTGTGGTGAGGTGGGGATGGTGGTGTGCTGAATTGGGCGATTGGGATTGACATGTATACACTGATGTGTATAAAATTGATGCCTAATAAGAACCTGCAGTATAAAAAAACAAACAAAACAACTAATACTAAACTTTCATTGGGTTATTTGTATGGAAATATGTTAATATAAATGTTTCAGACATTACATGAAATTTCTAAAAATCTTATATTTGTATTTGTATGGAAATATGTATGTAAATATGTTAATATAAATGTTTCAGACATTACATGAAATTTCTAAAAATCTTATATTTGTATTTGTATGGAAATATGTATGGAAATATGTTAATATAAATGTTTCAGACATTACATGAAATTTCTAAAAATCTTATATGTTCTGGTATAATGTTATAAGTAATAATCCTAGTTATTACTTTAAAATGTATATCTCAGAAATAACTAATTTTCTTGTCAACTGCATTATTATGAATTTTCATCAAATCTTTTACCGTGGTCATTTTTAAGTCTTTTGTCATTTACAGACAGTTCTGGGTGTACTCTGATGATTTTGCAAATATGTTCCTATAAAAGGGTTTCATCTTCAAGAAATTCATGGAAAAGACTCTGACAAGTACAGGTTTCTGGTAACTGACTGTACTGCTGAACTGAATGAATAAGCATTTTCAGAACTCTGATGAAAAACTGATGAACTCATAAAAGTGCTAACAAAAGATCAAGATGAAAAAACACAATTAATTACATGGGACTGAGTGAACTGATGAGGATGAGTATAATTTTTGTGACTTTCTGTCTGCATTTAAAAAAAAAAAATCCCACAAGGACTCAGAGGCAAAGAATATACAAATCAATTTTCAATGCAAAGTAAAGGAGCTGTTACAGTAGAGGATTACTGGACTGAATTTCGATATTATGACATAGTATGAGTGTGTTCCATGTTTGGTAATTGCAATCATTGTTGCATTTGTTGTGGTCATCCATGTACAATGCTTGGTGTCAGTCTACTTATCTCTTGTAAAAATAAAATACAGTGTGTGCATGAAAAAAAAATAAAAAAATAAAATAAAAATCAATTACTTTTAAAAACCCGTGAAAAAAAAAAAAAAAAAGAACTGAGGCTGTCCCTAACTCAGGCCCTGAAGCTTTCCCTAACTGAGGCCTTGAAGCTGTGACTAATTCAGGCCCTGATCATGTACCTAAGGAAGACCTTAATGCTGATCCAGCAAAGACGCTGATGCTGCTCCAAAGTCATGCCCTGACAGTGTGCCCAGCTAAGGGCCTGACGCTAAGCCTCACTCAGGCCCTGTCGCTCTCCCTAAGTCAGGCCCTGACACTGTCACTAACTAAGGCCCTGACTCTACTCCTAATTCAGTCCCGTACATTGTATCTAACAAAGGCTCTGATGCTAGTCGTAACTCAGGGCCTGACACTGTCTCTAACTAAGGGCTGCTGCCATCAACATCTAAAGTCTTGACATTATCCGGAGCTAATAACCTGACGCATGTCTTACCAAGGTCCTGAAACTGTCCCAAAGTAAGCCCTGACGCTGTCCCTAAGGGAGGCCCTGAAGCTTTCCCTAACTAACTCAGGCCTTGATGCTGTGACTAACTCAGACCCTGATCATGTCTTTAACTAAGACCCTAAGGCTGATCCAACAGAGGCCCTGATGCTGCTCCTAAGTCATGCCCCGATAGTGTCCCCCACTAAGTGTCTGATGCTAGGCCTCACTCAGACCCTAACGCTATCCCTAAGTCAGGCTCTGATGCTGTCCCTACCTGAAGCCCTAACACTGGTTCTGAATAAGGCCCTGAGAGTCTCCGTAACAAATGTCTTCACACTATCCTTAGGTCATTACCTGACACTATCCCTAGATGTTAAACTGACACGGTCACTAGCTAATGTCCTGCCTCTTATGCTAACTGAAGCCCTTAGGCTGTGCCTACCTCAGACACTGAATTTAGTCCCAAGACCATGAAACTGTCCTGAACTAAGGCCTAGAAGCTGTCCCTACATCCGGCCCTGACACTGTCCCTAACTAAGGCCCTAACATTATTGCTAAGTGAGGATATGACACTGGACCTATCAGAGGCCCGCTACTCCTAACTAACGCCTTGAAACTTTCCCTAACGTAGGCGCTGCTACCATCAATATCTAAAGTCCTGACATTATCCTGAGCTAATATCCTGACCCATGTCTTACCAAGGTCCTGAAACTCTCCCAAAGTTAGCCCTGACACTGTCCCTAAGTGAGGCCCTGAGGCTGTCCCTCACAGAGGTCCTGATAATGTCTTTAACTAAACTCTAATGCTGATCTTACAGAGGCCCTTATGTTGATCCTATGTCATGCCGTGACGCTGTCCGTAGCTAAGGCCCTGACTCTAGGCATCACTCAGGCCCTGTCGCTCTCCCTAAGTCAGGCTAAGACTCTGTCCCTACCTGAAGCCCTTACACTGGGCCTAAATTTTCACAGATGCTCTAATTAGCTATGGTCTTGACACTATCCCTAGGTCATTTCCTGGCACTATCCCTAGAATTTAACCTGAACTCGTCTTTAGCTATTGTCGAGCCTCTTATGCTAACTAAATCCTTGATGCTGTCTCTAACTAAGAGCCTAAAATTAGTCCTGAGGCCGTCAACCTGTCCCTAACTGAGGTTGGAGGCTCATCCTAACTGAGGCGCTGACACTGTCCCTAACCAAAGCCCTGACACTACACCTAACTCAGTCCCTGACACTGTACTTTACAAGGGCTCTGATGCTAGTCCTAACTCAGGCCCTGACACTGTCTCTAAGTAAGGCTCAGAATTAGCCCCTAATATAGGCCCTGCTGTCAGCAATAACTAAAAACTGGACACTAGCCTGAGTTAATATCCTGACATATTTCTAACCCAGGTCCTGACACTGTCCCTAAGAAAGCCCTGTCACTGTCCCTATGTTAAGAACTGAGGAGTCAGCTCTACCCACCAACAGAGCCTCCCATCAAGCCTCTTAGATAGCCTCAACCACCAGAGGGCAGACAACAGAAATAAGAAAAACTACAATCCTGCAGCCTGTGGACCAAAAACCACAGTTACAGAAAGATAGAGAAGATGAAAAGGCAGAGGGTTATGTACCAGATGAAGGAACAAGAAAAAACCCCAGAAAAACAACTAAATGAAGTGGAGATAGGCAACCTTCCAGAAAAAGAATTCAGAATAATGATAGTGAAGATGATCCAGGACCTCGCAATAAGAATGGAGGCAAAGATTGAGAAGATGCAAGAAATGATTAACAAAGACCTAGAAGAATTAAAGAACAAACAAACAGAGATGACCAATACAATAACTGAAATGAAAACTACACTAGAAGGAATCAATAGCAGAATAACTGAGGCAGAAGAACGGATAAGTGACCTGGAAGACAGAATGGTGGAATTCACTGCTGCGGAACAGACTAAAGAAAAAAGAATGAAGAGAAATGAAGACAGCCTAAGAGACCTCTGGGACAACATTAAACGCAACAACATTCGCATTATAGGGGTCCCAGAAGGAGAAGAGAGAGAGAAAGGACCAGAGAAAATATTTGAAGAGATTATAGTCGAAAACTTCCCTAACATGGGAAAGGAAATAGCCACCCAAGTCCATGAAGCACAGAGAGTCCCATACAGAATAAACCCAAGGAGAAACACGCCAAGACACATAGTAATCAAAGTGGCAATAATTAAAGACAAAGAAAAATTATTGAAAGCAGCATGGGAAAAACAACAAATAACATACAAGGGAATTCCCATAAGGTTAACAGCTGATTTCTCAGCAGAAACTCTGCAAGCCAGAAGGGAGTGGCATGATATACTTAAAGTGATGAAAGGGAAGAACCTACAACCAAGATTACTCTACCCGGCAAGGATCTCATTTAGATTTGATGGAGAAATCAAAAGCTTTACAGACAAGCAAAAGCTAAGAGAATTCAGCACCACCAAACCAGCTCTACAACAAATGCTAAAGGAACTTCTCTAAGTGGGAAACACAAGAGAAGAAAAGGACCTACAAAAACAAACCCAAAACAATTAAGAAAATGGTCATAGGAACATACATATCGATAATTACCTTAAACGTGAATGGATTAAATGCCCCAACCAAAAGGCATAGACTGGCTGAATGGATACAAAAACAAGACCCATATATATGCTGTCTACAAGAGACCCACTTTAGACCTAGGGACACATACAGACTGAAAGTGAGGGGATGGAAAAAGATATTCCATGCAAATGGAAATCAAAAGAAAGCTGGAGTAGCTATACTCATATCAGATAAAATAGACTTTAAAATAAAGAATGTTACAAGAGACAAGGAAGGACACTACATAATGATCCAGGGATCAATCCAAGAAGAAGATATAACAATTGTAAATATATATGCACCCAACATAGGAGCACCTCAATACATAAGGCAACTGCCAACAGCTATAAAAGAGGAAATCGACAGTAACACAATAATAGTGGGGGACTTTAACACTTCACTTACACCAATGGACAGATCATCCAAAATGAAAATAAATAAGGAAACAGAAGCTTTAAATGACACAATAGACCAGATAGATTTAATTGATATATATAGGACTTTCCATCCAAAAACAGCAGATTACACGTTCTTCTCAAGTGCGCACGGAACATTCTCCAGGATAGATCACATCTTGGGTCACAAATCAAGCCTCAGTAAATTTAAGAAAATTGAAATCATACCAAGCATCTTTTCTGACCACAATGCTATGAGATTAGAAATGAATTACAGGGAAAAAAACGTAAAAAAGACAAACACATGGAGGCTAAACAATACGTTACTAAATAACCAAGAGAACACTGAAGAAATCAAAGAGGAAATAAAAAACTACCTAGAGACAAATGACAATGAAAACACGACGAACCAAAACCTATGGGATGCAGCAAAAGCGGTTCTAAGAGGGAAGTTTATAGCTATACAAACCTACCTAAAGAAACAAGAAAAATCTCAAGTGAACAATCTAACCTTACACCTAAACAAACTAGAGAAAGGAGAACAAACAAAACCCAAAGTTAGCAGAAGGGAAGAAATCATAATGATCAGAGCAGAAATAAATGAAATAGAAACAAAGAAAACAATAGCAAAGATCAATAAAACTAAAAGTTGGTTCTTTGAGAAGATAAACAAAATTGATAAGCCATTAGCCAGACTCATCAAGAAAAAGAGGGAGAGGACTCAAATCAATAAAATCAGAAATGAAAAAGGAGAAGTTACAACAGACACCGCAGAAATACAAAACATCCTAAGAGACTACTACATGCAACTTTATGCCAATAAATTGGAAACCTGGAAGAAATGGACAAATTCTAGAAAGGTATAACCTTCCAAGACTGAATCAGGAAAAAACAGAAAATATGAACAGACCAATCACAAGTAATGAAATTGAAACTGTGATAAAAAATCTTCCAACAAACAAAAGTCCAGGACCAGATGGCTTCACAGGTGAATTCTATCAAACCTTTAGAGAAGAGCTAACACCCATCCTTCTCAAGCTCTGCCAAAACATTGCAGAGGAAGGAACACTCCCAAACTCATTCTATGAGGCCACCAACACCCTGATACCAAAACCAGACAAAGACACTACAAAAAAAGAAAATTACAGACCAATATCACTGATGAATATAGATGCAAAAATCCTCAACAAAATACTAGCAAACAGAATCCAACAACACATTAAAAGGATCATACACCACGATCAAGTGGGATTTATCCCAGGGATGCAAGGATTCTTCAATATACGCAAATCAATCAATGTGATACACCATATTAACAAACTGAAGAATAAAAACCATATGATCATCTCAATAGATGCAGAAAAAGCTTTTGACAAAATTCAACACCCATTTCTGATAAAAACTCTCCAGAAAGTGGGCATAGAGGGAACCTACCTCAACATAATAAAGGCCATATATGACAAATCCACAGCAAACATCATTCTCAATGGTGAAAAACTGAAAGCATTTCCTCTAAGATCAGGAACGAGACAAGGATGTCCACTCTCACCACTATTATTCAACATAGTTCTGGAAGTCCTAGCCACGGCAATCAGAGAAGAAAAAGAAATAAAAGGAATACAAATTGGAAAAGAGGAAGTAAAACTGTCACTGTTTGCGGATGACATGATAGTATACATAGAGAATCCTAAAACTGCCACCAGAAAACTGCTAGAGCTAATTAATGAATATGGTAAAGTTGCAGGATACAAAATTAATGCACAGAAATCTCTTGCATTCCTATACACTAATGATTAAAAATCTGAAAGAGAAATTATGGAAACACTCCCATTTACCATTGCAACAAAAAGAATAAAATACCTAGGAATAAACCTACCTAGGGAGACAAAAGACCTGTATGCAGAAAACTATAAGACACTGATGAAAGAAATTAAAGATGATACCAACAGATGGAGAGATATACCATGTTCTTGGATTGGAAGAATCAACATTGTGAAAATGAGTATACTACCCAAAGCAATCTACAGATTCAATGCAATCCCTATCAAATTACCAATGGCATTTTTTACGGAGCTAGAACAAATCATCTTAAAATTTGTATGGAGACACAAAAGACCCCGAATAGCCAAAGCAGTCTTGAGGCAAAAAAATGGAGCTGGAGGAATCAGACTCCCTGACTTCAGACTATACTACAAAGCTACAGTAATCAAGACAATATGGTACTGGCACAAAAACAGAAACATAGATCAATGGAACAAGATAGAAAGCCCAGAGATTAACCCACGCACCTATGGTCAACTAATCTATGACAAAGGAGGCAAAGATATACAATGGAGAAAAGACAGTCTCTTCAATAAGTGGTGCTGGGAAAACTGGACAGCTACATGTAATAGAATGAAATTAGAATACTCCCTAACACCATACACAAAAATAAACTCAAAATGGATTAGAGACCTAAATATAAGACTGGACACTATAAAACTCTTAGAGGAAAACATAAGAAGAACACTCTTTGACATAAATCACAGCAAGATCTTTTTTGATCCACCTCCTAGAGTAATGGAAATAAAAACAAAAATAAACAAGTGGGACCTAATGAAACTTCAAAGCTTTTGCACAGCAAAGGAAACCATAAACAAGACGAAAAGACAACCCTCAGAATGGGAGAAAATATTTGCAAATGAATCAACGGACAAAGGATTAATCTCCAAAATATATAAACAGCTCATTCAGCTCAATATCAAAGAAACAAACACCCCAATCCAAAAATGGGCAGAAGACCTAAATAGACATTTCTCCAAAGAAGACATACAGACGGCCACGAAGCACATGAAAAGATGCTCAACATCACTAATTATTAGAGAAATGCAAATCAAAACTACAATGAGGTATCACCTCACTCCTGTTAGAATGAGGATCATCAGAAAATCTACAAACAACAAATGCTGGAGAGGGTGTGGAGAAAAGGGAACCCTCTTGCACTGTTGGTGGGAATGTAAATTGATACAGCCACTATGGAGAACAATATGGAGATTCCTTAAAAAACTAAAAATAGAATTACCATATGACCCAGCAATCCCACTACTGGGCATATACCCAGAGAAAACCGTAATTCAAAAAGACACATGCACCCGAATGTTCATTGCAGCACTATTTACAATAGCCAGGTCATGGAAGCAACCTAAATGCCCATCAACAGACGAATGGATAAAGAAGTTGTGGTACATATATACAATGGAATATTACTCAGCCATAAAAAGGAACGAAATTGAGTCATTTGTTGAGACGTGGATGGATCTAGAGACTGTCATACAGAGTGAAGTAAGTCAGAAAGAGAAAAACAAATATCATATATTAATGCATGTATGTGGAACCTAGAAAAATAGTACAGATAAGCCAGTTTGCAGGGCAGAAGTTGAGACACAGATGTAGAGAATGGACATATGGACACCAAGGGGGGAAAACTGCGGTGAGGTGGGGATGGTGGTGTGCTGAATTGGGCGATTGGGATTGACATGTATACACTGATATGTATAAAATTGATGCCTAATAAGAACCTGCAGTATAAAAAAACAAACAAAACAACTAATACTAAACTTTCATTGGGTTATTTGTATGGAAATATGTTAATATAAATGTTTCAGACATTACATGAAATTTCTAAAAATCTTATATTTGTATTTGTATGGAAATATGTATGGAAATATGTTAATATAAATGTTTCAGACATTACATGAAATTTCTAAAAATCTTATATGTTCTGGTATAATGTTATAAGTAATAATCCTAGTTATTACTTTAAAATGTATATCGCAGAAATAACTAATTTTCTTGTCAACTGCATTATTATGAACTTTCATCAAATCTTTAACCGTGGTCATTTTTAAGTCTTTTGTCATTTACAGACAGTTCTGGGTGTACTCTGATGATTTTGCAAATATGTTCCTATAAAAGGGTTTCATCTTCAAGAAATTCATGGAAAAGACTCTGAGAAGTACAGGTTTCTGGTAACTGACTGTACTGCTGAACTGAATGAATAAGCATTTTCAGAACTCTGATGAAAAACTGATGAACTCATAAAAGTGCTAACAAAAGATCAAGATGAAAAAAAACAATTAATTACATGGGACTGAGTGAACTGATGAGGATGAGTATAATTTTTGTGACTTTCTGTCTGAATTAAAAAAAAAAAATCCCACAAGTACTCAGAGGCAAAGAATATACAAATCAATTTTCACTGCAAAGTAAAGGAGCTGTTACAGTGGAGGATAACTGGACTGAATGTCAATATTATGACATAGTATGAGTGTGTTTCATGTTTGGTAATTGCAATCATTGTTGTTTTTGTTGTGGTCATCCATGTACAATGCTTGGTGTCAGTCTATTTATCTCTTGTAAAAATAAAATACAGTGTGTGTGTGTGAAAAAATAAAAAAATAAAAAAATAAAAATAAAAGAAAATCCCATAAAAAAAAAAAAAAATACTAGCAAACAGAATCCAACAACACATTAAAAGGATCATACACCACGATCAAGTGGGATTTATCCCAGGGATGCAAGGATTCTTCAATATATGCAAATCAATCAATGTGATACACCATATTAAAAAATTGAAGAATAAAAACCATATGATTATCTCAATAGATGCAGAAAAAGCTTTTGACAAAATTCAACACCCATTTCTGATAAACACTCTCCAGAAAGTGGGCTTAGAGGGAACCTACCTCAACATAATAAAGGCCATATATGACAAACCCACAGCAAACATCATTCTCAATGGTGAAAAACTGAAAGCATTTCCTCTAAGATCAGGAACGAGACAAGGATGTCCACTCTCACCACTATTATTCAACATAGTTCTGGAAGTCCTAGCCACGGCAATCAGAGAAGAAAAAGAAATAAAAGGAATACAAATTGGAAAAGAGGAAGTAAAACTGTCACTGTTTGCGGATGACATGATACTATACATAGAGAATCCTAAAACTGCCACCAGAAAACTGCTAGAGCTAATTAATGAATATGGTAAAGTTGCAGGATACAAAATTAATGCACAGAAATCTGTTGCATTCCTATACACTAATGATGAAAAATCTGAAAGAGAAATTATGGAAACACTCCCATTTACCATTGTAACAAAAAGAATAAAGTACCTAGGAATAAACCTACCTAGGGAGACAAAAGACCTGTATGCAGAAAACTATAAGACACTGATGAAAGAAATTAAAGATGATACCAACAGATGGAGAGATATACCATGTTCTTGGATTGGAAGAATCAACATTGTGAAAATGAGTATACTACCCAAAGCAATCTACAGATTCAATGCAATCCCTATCAAATTACCAATGGCATTTTTTACAGAGCTAGAACAAATCATCTTAAAATTTGTATGGAGACACAAAAGACCCCGAATAGCCAAAGCAGTCTTGAGGCAAAAAAATGGAGCTGGAGGAATCAGACTCCCTGACTTCAGACTATACTACAAAGCTACAGTAATCAAGACAATATGGTACTGGCACAAAAACAGAAACATAGATCAATGGAACAAGATAGAAAGCCCAGAGATTAACCCACGCACCTATGGTCAACTAATCTATGACAAAGGAGGCAAAGATATACAATGGAGAAAAGACAGTCTCTTCAATAAGTGGTGCTGGGAAAACTGGACAGCTACATGTAAAAGAATGAAATTAGAATACTCCCTAACACCATACACAAAAATAGACTCAAAATGGATTAGACACCTAAATATAAGCCTGGACACTATAAAACTCTTAGAGGAAAACATAGGAAGAACACTCTTTGACATAAATCACAGCAAGATCTTTTTTGATCCACCTCCTAGAGTAATGGAAATAAAAACAAAAATAAACAAGTGGGACCTAATGAAACTTCAAAGCTTTTACACAGCAAAGGAAACCATAAACAAGACGAAAAGACAACCCTCAGAATGGGAGAAAATATTTGCAAATGAATCAACGGACAAAGGATTAATCTCCAAAATATATAAACAGCTCATTCAGCTCAATATCAAAGAAACAAACACCCCAATCCAAAAATGGGCAGAAGACCTAAATAGACATTTCTCCAAAGAAGACATACAGACGGCCACGAAGCACATGAAAAGATGCTCAACATCACTAATTATTAGAGAAATGCAAATCAAAACTACAATGAGTTATCACTTCACTCCTGTTAGAATGGGCATCATCAGAAAATCTACAAAAAACAAATGCTGGAGAGGATGTGGAGAAAAGGGAACCCTCTTGCACTGTTGGTGGGAATGTAAATTGATACAGCCACTATGGAGAACAATATGGAGATTCCTTAAAAAACTAAAAATAGAATTACCATATGACCCAGCAATCCCACTACTGGGCATATACCCAGAGAAAACCGTAATTCAAAAAGACACATGCACCCGAATGTTCATTGCAGCACTATTTACAATAGCCAGGTCATGGAAGCAACCTAAATGCCCATCAACAGACGAATGGATAAAGAAGTTGTGGTACATATATACAATGGAATATTACTCAGCCATAAAAAGGAACGAAATTGAGTCATTTGTTGAGACGTGGATGGATCTAGAGACTGTCATACAGAGTGAAGTAAGTCAGAAAGAGAAAAACAAATATCGTATATTAATGCATGTATGTGGAACCTAGAAAAATGGTACAGATGAGCCAGTTTGCAGGGCAGAAGTTGAGACACAGATGTAGAGAATGGACATATGGACACCAAGGGGGGAAAACTGTGGTGAGGTGGGGATGGTGGTGTGCTGAATTGGGCGATTGGGATTGACATGTATACACTGATGTGTATAAAATTGATGCCTAATAAGAACCTGCAGTATAAAAAAACAAACAAAACAACTAATACTAAACTTTCATTGGGTTATTTGTATGGAAATATGTTAATATAAATGTTTCAGACATTACATGAAATTTCTAAAAATCTTATATTTGTATTTGTATGGAAATATGTATGTAAATATGTTAATATAAATGTTTCAGACATTACATGAAATTTCTAAAAATCTTATATTTGTATTTGTATGGAAATATGTATGGAAATATGTTAATATAAATGTTTCAGACATTACATGAAATTTCTAAAAATCTTATATGTTCTGGTATAATGTTATAAGTAATAATCCTAGTTATTACTTTAAAATGTATATCTCAGAAATAACTAATTTTCTTGTCAACTGCATTATTATGAATTTTCATCAAATCTTTTACCGTGGTCATTTTTAAGTCTTTTGTCATTTACAGACAGTTCTGGGTGTACTCTGATGATTTTGCAAATATGTTCCTATAAAAGGGTTTCATCTTCAAGAAATTCATGGAAAAGACTCTGACAAGTACAGGTTTCTGGTAACTGACTGTACTGCTGAACTGAATGAATAAGCATTTTCAGAACTCTGATGAAAAACTGATGAACTCATAAAAGTGCTAACAAAAGATCAAGATGAAAAAACACAATTAATTACATGGGACTGAGTGAACTGATGAGGATGAGTATAATTTTTGTGACTTTCTGTCTGCATTTAAAAAAAAAAAATCCCACAAGGACTCAGAGGCAAAGAATATACAAATCAATTTTCAATGCAAAGTAAAGGAGCTGTTACAGTAGAGGATTACTGGACTGAATTTCGATATTATGACATAGTATGAGTGTGTTCCATGTTTGGTAATTGCAATCATTGTTGCATTTGTTGTGGTCATCCATGTACAATGCTTGGTGTCAGTCTACTTATCTCTTGTAAAAATAAAATACAGTGTGTGCATGAAAAAAAAATAAAAAAATAAAATAAAAATCAATTACTTTTAAAAACCCGTGAAAAAAAAAAAAAAAAAAGAACTGAGGCTGTCCCTAACTCAGGCCCTGAAGCTTTCCCTAACTGAGGCCTTGAAGCTGTGACTAATTCAGGCCCTGATCATGTACCTAAGGAAGACCTTAATGCTGATCCAGCAAAGACGCTGATGCTGCTCCAAAGTCATGCCCTGACAGTGTGCCCAGCTAAGGGCCTGACGCTAAGCCTCACTCAGGCCCTGTCGCTCTCCCTAAGTCAGGCCCTGACACTGTCACTAACTAAGGCCCTGACTCTACTCCTAATTCAGTCCCGTACATTGTATCTAACAAAGGCTCTGATGCTAGTCGTAACTCAGGGCCTGACACTGTCTCTAACTAAGGGCTGCTGCCATCAACATCTAAAGTCTTGACATTATCCGGAGCTAATAACCTGACGCATGTCTTACCAAGGTCCTGAAACTGTCCCAAAGTAAGCCCTGACGCTGTCCCTAAGGGAGGCCCTGAAGCTTTCCCTAACTAACTCAGGCCTTGATGCTGTGACTAACTCAGACCCTGATCATGTCTTTAACTAAGACCCTAAGGCTGATCCAACAGAGGCCCTGATGCTGCTCCTAAGTCATGCCCCGATAGTGTCCCCCACTAAGTGTCTGATGCTAGGCCTCACTCAGACCCTAACGCTATCCCTAAGTCAGGCTCTGATGCTGTCCCTACCTGAAGCCCTAACACTGGTTCTGAATAAGGCCCTGAGAGTCTCCGTAACAAATGTCTTCACACTATCCTTAGGTCATTACCTGACACTATCCCTAGATGTTAAACTGACACGGTCACTAGCTAATGTCCTGCCTCTTATGCTAACTGAAGCCCTTAGGCTGTGCCTACCTCAGACACTGAATTTAGTCCCAAGACCATGAAACTGTCCTGAACTAAGGCCTAGAAGCTGTCCCTACATCCGGCCCTGACACTGTCCCTAACTAAGGCCCTAACATTATTGCTAAGTGAGGATATGACACTGGACCTATCAGAGGCCCGCTACTCCTAACTAACGCCTTGAAACTTTCCCTAACGTAGGCGCTGCTACCATCAATATCTAAAGTCCTGACATTATCCTGAGCTAATATCCTGACCCATGTCTTACCAAGGTCCTGAAACTCTCCCAAAGTTAGCCCTGACACTGTCCCTAAGTGAGGCCCTGAGGCTGTCCCTCACAGAGGTCCTGATAATGTCTTTAACTAAACTCTAATGCTGATCTTACAGAGGCCCTTATGTTGATCCTATGTCATGCCGTGACGCTGTCCGTAGCTAAGGCCCTGACTCTAGGCATCACTCAGGCCCTGTCGCTCTCCCTAAGTCAGGCTAAGACTCTGTCCCTACCTGAAGCCCTTACACTGGGCCTAAATTTTCACAGATGCTCTAATTAGCTATGGTCTTGACACTATCCCTAGGTCATTTCCTGGCACTATCCCTAGAATTTAACCTGAACTCGTCTTTAGCTATTGTCGAGCCTCTTATGCTAACTAAATCCTTGATGCTGTCTCTAACTAAGAGCCTAAAATTAGTCCTGAGGCCGTCAACCTGTCCCTAACTGAGGTTGGAGGCTCATCCTAACTGAGGCGCTGACACTGTCCCTAACCAAAGCCCTGACACTACACCTAACTCAGTCCCTGACACTGTACTTTACAAGGGCTCTGATGCTAGTCCTAACTCAGGCCCTGACACTGTCTCTAAGTAAGGCTCAGAATTAGCCCCTAATATAGGCCCTGCTGTCAGCAATAACTAAAAACTGGACACTAGCCTGAGTTAATATCCTGACATATTTCTAACCCAGGTCCTGACACTGTCCCTAAGAAAGCCCTGTCACTGTCCCTATGTTAAGAACTGAGGAGTCAGCTCTACCCACCAACAGAGCCTCCCATCAAGCCTCTTAGATAGCCTCAACCACCAGAGGGCAGACAACAGAAATAAGAAAAACTACAATCCTGCAGCCTGTGGACCAAAAACCACAGTTACAGAAAGATAGAGAAGATGAAAAGGCAGAGGGTTATGTACCAGATGAAGGAACAAGAAAAAACCCCAGAAAAACAACTAAATGAAGTGGAGATAGGCAACCTTCCAGAAAAAGAATTCAGAATAATGATAGTGAAGATGATCCAGGACCTCGCAATAAGAATGGAGGCAAAGATTGAGAAGATGCAAGAAATGATTAACAAAGACCTAGAAGAATTAAAGAACAAACAAACAGAGATGACCAATACAATAACTGAAATGAAAACTACACTAGAAGGAATCAATAGCAGAATAACTGAGGCAGAAGAACGGATAAGTGACCTGGAAGACAGAATGGTGGAATTCACTGCTGCGGAACAGACTAAAGAAAAAAGAATGAAGAGAAATGAAGACAGCCTAAGAGACCTCTGGGACAACATTAAACGCAACAACATTCGCATTATAGGGGTCCCAGAAGGAGAAGAGAGAGAGAAAGGACCAGAGAAAATATTTGAAGAGATTATAGTCGAAAACTTCCCTAACATGGGAAAGGAAATAGCCACCCAAGTCCATGAAGCACAGAGAGTCCCATACAGAATAAACCCAAGGAGAAACACGCCAAGACACATAGTAATCAAAGTGGCAATAATTAAAGACAAAGAAAAATTATTGAAAGCAGCATGGGAAAAACAACAAATAACATACAAGGGAATTCCCATAAGGTTAACAGCTGATTTCTCAGCAGAAACTCTGCAAGCCAGAAGGGAGTGGCATGATATACTTAAAGTGATGAAAGGGAAGAACCTACAACCAAGATTACTCTACCCGGCAAGGATCTCATTTAGATTTGATGGAGAAATCAAAAGCTTTACAGACAAGCAAAAGCTAAGAGAATTCAGCACCACCAAACCAGCTCTACAACAAATGCTAAAGGAACTTCTCTAAGTGGGAAACACAAGAGAAGAAAAGGACCTACAAAAACAAACCCAAAACAATTAAGAAAATGGTCATAGGAACATACATATCGATAATTACCTTAAACGTGAATGGATTAAATGCCCCAACCAAAAGGCATAGACTGGCTGAATGGATACAAAAACAAGACCCATATATATGCTGTCTACAAGAGACCCACTTTAGACCTAGGGACACATACAGACTGAAAGTGAGGGGATGGAAAAAGATATTCCATGCAAATGGAAATCAAAAGAAAGCTGGAGTAGCTATACTCATATCAGGTAAAATAGACTTTAAAATAAAGAATGTTACAAGAGACAAGGAAGGACACTACATAATGATCCAGGGATCAATCCAAGAAGAAGATATAACAATTGTAAATATATATGCACCCAACATAGGAGCACCTCAATACATAAGGCAACTGCCAACAGCTATAAAAGAGGAAATCGACAGTAACACAATAATAGTGGGGGACTTTAACACTTCACTTACACCAATGGACAGATCATCCAAAATGAAAATAAATAAGGAAACAGAAGCTTTAAATGACACAATAGACCAGATAGATTTAATTGATATATATAGGACTTTCCATCCAAAAACAGCAGATTACACGTTCTTCTCAAGTGCGCACGGAACATTCTCCAGGATAGATCACATCTTGGGTCACAAATCAAGCCTCAGTAAATTTAAGAAAATTGAAATCATACCAAGCATCTTTTCTGACCACAATGCTATGAGATTAGAAATGAATTACAGGGAAAAAAACGTAAAAAAGACAAACACATGGAGGCTAAACAATACGTTACTAAATAACCAAGAGAACACTGAAGAAATCAAAGAGGAAATAAAAAAATACCTAGAGACAAATGACAATGAAAACACGACGAACCAAAACCTATGGGATGCAGCAAAAGCGGTTCTAAGAGGGAAGTTTATAGCTATACAAACCTACCTAAAGAAACAAGAAAAATCTCAAGTGAACAATCTAACCTTACACCTAAACAAACTAGAGAAAGGAGAACAAACAAAACCCAAAGTTAGCAGAAGGGAAGAAATCATAATGATCAGAGCAGAAATAAATGAAATAGAAACAAAGAAAACAATAGCAAAGATCAATAAAACTAAAAGTTGGTTCTTTGAGAAGATAAACAAAATTGATAAGCCATTAGCCAGACTCATCAAGAAAAAGAGGGAGAGGACTCAAATCAATAAAATCAGAAATGAAAAAGGAGAAGTTACAACAGACACCGCAGAAATACAAAACATCCTAAGAGACTACTACATGCAACTTTATGCCAATAAATTGGAAACCTGGAAGAAATGGACAAATTCTAGAAAGGTATAACCTTCCAAGACTGAATCAGGAAAAAACAGAAAATATGAACAGACCAATCACAAGTAATGAAATTGAAACTGTGATAAAAAATCTTCCAACAAACAAAAGTCCAGGACCAGATGGCTTCACAGGTGAATTCTATCAAACCTTTAGAGAAGAGCTAACACCCATCCTTCTCAAGCTCTGCCAAAACATTGCAGAGGAAGGAACACTCCCAAACTCATTCTATGAGGCCACCAACACCCTGATACCAAAACCAGACAAAGACACTACAAAAAAAGAAAATTACAGACCAATATCACTGATGAATATAGATGCAAAAATCCTCAACAAAATACTAGCAAACAGAATCCAACAACACATTAAAAGGATCATACACCACGATCAAGTGGGATTTATCCCAGGGATGCAAGGATTCTTCAATATACGCAAATCAATCAATGTGATACACCATATTAACAAACTGAAGAATAAAAACCATATGATCATCTCAATAGATGCAGAAAAAGCTTTTGACAAAATTCAACACCCATTTCTGATAAAAACTCTCCAGAAAGTGGGCATAGAGGGAACCTACCTCAACATAATAAAGGCCATATATGACAAATCCACAGCAAACATCATTCTCAATGGTGAAAAACTGAAAGCATTTCCTCTAAGATCAGGAACGAGACAAGGATGTCCACTCTCACCACTATTATTCAACATAGTTCTGGAAGTCCTAGCCACGGCAATCAGAGAAGAAAAAGAAATAAAAGGAATACAAATTGGAAAAGAGGAAGTAAAACTGTCACTGTTTGCGGATGACATGATAGTATACATAGAGAATCCTAAAACTGCCACCAGAAAACTGCTAGAGCTAATTAATGAATATGGTAAAGTTGCAGGATACAAAATTAATGCACAGAAATCTCTTGCATTCCTATACACTAATGATTAAAAATCTGAAAGAGAAATTATGGAAACACTCCCATTTACCATTGCAACAAAAAGAATAAAATACCTAGGAATAAACCTACCTAGGGAGACAAAAGACCTGTATGCAGAAAACTATAAGACACTGATGAAAGAAATTAAAGATGATACCAACAGATGGAGAGATATACCATGTTCTTGGATTGGAAGAATCAACATTGTGAAAATGAGTATACTACCCAAAGCAATCTACAGATTCAATGCAATCCCTATCAAATTACCAATGGCATTTTTTACGGAGCTAGAACAAATCATCTTAAAATTTGTATGGAGACACAAAAGACCCCGAATAGCCAAAGCAGTCTTGAGGCAAAAAAATGGAGCTGGAGGAATCAGACTCCCTGACTTCAGACTATACTACAAAGCTACAGTAATCAAGACAATATGGTACTGGCACAAAAACAGAAACATAGATCAATGGAACAAGATAGAAAGCCCAGAGATTAACCCACGCACCTATGGTCAACTAATCTATGACAAAGGAGGCAAAGATATACAATGGAGAAAAGACAGTCTCTTCAATAAGTGGTGCTGGGAAAACTGGACAGCTACATGTAATAGAATGAAATTAGAATACTCCCTAACACCATACACAAAAATAAACTCAAAATGGATTAGAGACCTAAATATAAGACTGGACACTATAAAACTCTTAGAGGAAAACATAAGAAGAACACTCTTTGACATAAATCACAGCAAGATCTTTTTTGATCCACCTCCTAGAGTAATGGAAATAAAAACAAAAATAAACAAGTGGGACCTAATGAAACTTCAAAGCTTTTGCACAGCAAAGGAAACCATAAACAAGACGAAAAGACAACCCTCAGAATGGGAGAAAATATTTGCAAATGAATCAACGGACAAAGGATTAATCTCCAAAATATATAAACAGCTCATTCAGCTCAATATCAAAGAAACAAACACCCCAATCCAAAAATGGGCAGAAGACCTAAATAGACATTTCTCCAAAGAAGACATACAGACGGCCACGAAGCACATGAAAAGATGCTCAACATCACTAATTATTAGAGAAATGCAAATCAAAACTACAATGAGGTATCACCTCACTCCTGTTAGAATGAGGATCATCAGAAAATCTACAAACAACAAATGCTGGAGAGGGTGTGGAGAAAAGGGAACCCTCTTGCACTGTTGGTGGGAATGTAAATTGATACAGCCACTCTGGAGAACAATATGGAGGTTCCTTAAAAAACTAAAAATAGAATTACCATATGACCCAGCAATCCCACTACTGGGCATATACCCAGAGAAAACCGTAATTCAAAAAGACACATGCACCCGAATGTTCATTGCAGCACTATTTACAATAGCCAGGTCATGGAAGCAACCTAAATGCCCATCAACAGACGAATGGATAAAGAAGTTGTGGTACATATATACAATGGAATATTACTCAGCCATAAAAAGGAACGAAATTGAGTCATTTGTTGAGACGTGGATGGATCTAGAGACTGTCATACAGAGTGAAGTAAGTCAGAAAGAGAAAAACAAATATCATATATTAATGCATGTATGTGGAACCTAGAAAAATAGTACAGATAAGCCAGTTTGCAGGGCAGAAGTTGAGACACAGATGTAGAGAATGGACATATGGACACCAAGGGGGGAAAACTGCGGTGAGGTGGGGATGGTGGTGTGCTGAATTGGGCGATTGGGATTGACATGTATACACTGATATGTATAAAATTGATGCCTAATAAGAACCTGCAGTATAAAAAAACAAACAAAACAACTAATACTAAACTTTCATTGGGTTATTTGTATGGAAATATGTTAATATAAATGTTTCAGACATTACATGAAATTTCTAAAAATCTTATATTTGTATTTGTATGGAAATATGTATGGAAATATGTTAATATAAATGTTTCAGACATTACATGAAATTTCTAAAAATCTTATATGTTCTGGTATAATGTTATAAGTAATAATCCTAGTTATTACTTTAAAATGTATATCGCAGAAATAACTAATTTTCTTGTCAACTGCATTATTATGAACTTTCATCAAATCTTTAACCGTGGTCATTTTTAAGTCTTTTGTCATTTACAGACAGTTCTGGGTGTACTCTGATGATTTTGCAAATATGTTCCTATAAAAGGGTTTCATCTTCAAGAAATTCATGGAAAAGACTCTGACAAGTACAGGTTTCTGGTAACTGACTGTACTGCTGAACTGAATGAATAAGCATTTTCAGAACTCTGATGAAAAACTGATGAACTCATAAAAGTGCTAACAAAAGATCAAGATGAAAAAACACAATTAATTACATGGGACTGAGTGAACTGATGAGGATGAGTATAATTTTTGTGACTTTCTGTCTGAATTAAAAAAAAAAAAATCCCACAAGTACTCAGAGGCAAAGAATATACAAATCAATTTTCACTGCAAAGTAAAGGAGCTGTTACAGTGGAGGATAACTGGACTGAATGTCAATATTATGACATAGTATGAGTGTGTTTCATGTTTGGTAATTGCAATCATTGTTGTTTTTGTTGTGGTCATCCATGTACAATGCTTGGTGTCAGTCTATTTATCTCTTGTAAAAATAAAATACAGTGTGTGTGTGTGAAAAAATAAAAAAATAAAAAAATAAAAATAAAAGAAAATCCCATAAAAAAAAAAAAAAAAAATACTAGCAAACAGAATCCAACAACACATTAAAAGGATCATACACCACGATCAAGTGGGATTTATCCCAGGGATGCAAGGATTCTTCAATATATGCAAATCAATCAATGTGATACACCATATTAAAAAATTGAAGAATAAAAACCATATGATTATCTCAATAGATGCAGAAAAAGCTTTTGACAAAATTCAACACCCATTTCTGATAAACACTCTCCAGAAAGTGGGCTTAGAGGGAACCTACCTCAACATAATAAAGGCCATATATGACAAACCCACAGCAAACATCATTCTCAATGGTGAAAAACTGAAAGCATTTCCTCTAAGATCAGGAACGAGACAAGGATGTCCACTCTCACCACTATTATTCAACATAGTTCTGGAAGTCCTAGCCACGGCAATCAGAGAAGAAAAAGAAATAAAAGGAATACAAATTGGAAAAGAGGAAGTAAAACTGTCACTGTTTGCGGATGACATGATAGTATACATAGAGAATCCTAAAACTGCCACCAGAAAACTGCTAGAGCTAATTAATGAATATGGTAAAGTTGCAGGATACAAAATTAATGCACAGAAATCTCTTGCATTCCTATACACTAATGATTAAAAATCTGAAAGAGAAATTATGGAAACACTCCCATTTACCATTGCAACAAAAAGAATAAAATACCTAGGAATAAACCTACCTAGGGAGACAAAAGACCTGTATGCAGAAAACTATAAGACACTGATGAAAGAAATTAAAGATGATACCAACAGATGGAGAGATATACCATGTTCTTGGATTGGAAGAATCAACATTGTGAAAATGAGTATACTACCCAAAGCAATCTACAGATTCAATGCAATCCCTATCAAATTACCAATGGCATTTTTTACGGAGCTAGAACAAATCATCTTAAAATTTGTATGGAGACACAAAAGACCCCGAATAGCCAAAGCAGTCTTGAGGCAAAAAAATGGAGCTGGAGGAATCAGACTCCCTGACTTCAGACTATACTACAAAGCTACAGTAATCAAGACAATATGGTACTGGCACAAAAACAGAAACATAGATCAATGGAACAAGATAGAAAGCCCAGAGATTAACCCACGCACCTATGGTCAACTAATCTATGACAAAGGAGGCAAAGATATACAATGGAGAAAAGACAGTCTCTTAAATAAGTGGTGCTGGGAAAACTGGACAGCTACATGTAATAGAATGAAATTAGAATACTCCCTAACACCATACACAAAAATAAACTCAAAATGGATTAGAGACCTAAATATAAGACTGGACACTATAAAACTCTTAGAGGAAAACATAAGAAGAACACTCTTTGACATAAATCACAGCAAGATCTTTTTTGATCCACCTCCTAGAGTAATGGAAATAAAAACAAAAATAAACAAGTGGGACCTAATGAAACTTCAAAGCTTTTGCACAGCAAAGGAAACCATAAACAAGACGAAAAGACAACCCTCAGAATGGGAGAAAATATTTGCAAATGAATCAACGGACAAAGGATTAATCTCCAAAATATATAAACAGCTCATTCAGCTCAATATCAAAGAAACAAACACCCCAATCCAAAAATGGGCAGAAGACCTAAATAGACATTTCTCCAAAGAAGACATACAGACGGCCACGAAGCACATGAAAAGATGCTCAACATCACTAATTATTAGAGAAATGCAAATCAAAACTACAATGAGGTATCACCTCACTCCTGTTAGAATGAGGATCATCAGAAAATCTACAAACAACAAATGCTGGAGAGGGTGTGGAGAAAAGGGAACCCTCTTGCACTGTTGGTGGGAATGTAAATTGATACAGCCACTCTGGAGAACAATATGGAGGTTCCTTAAAAAACTAAAAATAGAATTACCATATGACCCAGCAATCCCACTACTGGGCATATACCCAGAGAAAACCGTAATTCAAAAAGACACATGCACCCGAATGTTCATTGCAGCACTATTTACAATAGCCAGGTCATGGAAGCAACCTAAATGCCCATCAACAGACGAATGGATAAAGAAGTTGTGGTACATATATACAATGGAATATTACTCAGCCATAAAAAGGAACGAAATTGAGTCATTTGTTGAGACGTGGATGGATCTAGAGACTGTCATACAGAGTGAAGTAAGTCAGAAAGAGAAAAACAAATATCATATATTAATGCATGTATGTGGAACCTAGAAAAATAGTACAGATAAGCCAGTTTGCAGGGCAGAAGTTGAGACACAGATGTAGAGAATGGACATATGGACACCAAGGGGGGAAAACTGCGGTGAGGTGGGGATGGTGGTGTGCTGAATTGGGCGATTGGGATTGACATGTATACACTGATATGTATAAAATTGATGCCTAATAAGAACCTGCAGTATAAAAAAACAAACAAAACAACTAATACTAAACTTTCATTGGGTTATTTGTATGGAAATATGTTAATATAAATGTTTCAGACATTACATGAAATTTCTAAAAATCTTATATTTGTATTTGTATGGAAATATGTATGGAAATATGTTAATATAAATGTTTCAGACATTACATGAAATTTCTAAAAATCTTATATGTTCTGGTATAATGTTATAAGTAATAATCCTAGTTATTACTTTAAAATGTATATCGCAGAAATAACTAATTTTCTTGTCAACTGCATTATTATGAACTTTCATCAAATCTTTAACCGTGGTCATTTTTAAGTCTTTTGTCATTTACAGACAGTTCTGGGTGTACTCTGATGATTTTGCAAATATGTTCCTATAAAAGGGTTTCATCTTCAAGAAATTCATGGAAAAGACTCTGAGAAGTACAGGTTTCTGGTAACTGACTGTACTGCTGAACTGAATGAATAAGCATTTTCAGAACTCTGATGAAAAACTGATGAACTCATAAAAGTGCTAACAAAAGATCAAGATGAAAAAAAACAATTAATTACATGGGACTGAGTGAACTGATGAGGATGAGTATAATTTTTGTGACTTTCTGTCTGAATTAAAAAAAAAAATCCCACAAGTACTCAGAGGCAAAGAATATACAAATCAATTTTCACTGCAAAGTAAAGGAGCTGTTACAGTGGAGGATAACTGGACTGAATGTCAATATTATGACATAGTATGAGTGTGTTTCATGTTTGGTAATTGCAATCATTGTTGTTTTTGTTGTGGTCATCCATGTACAATGCTTGGTGTCAGTCTATTTATCTCTTGTAAAAATAAAATACAGTGTGTGTGTGTGAAAAAATAAAAAAATAAAAAAATAAAAATAAAAGAAAATCCCATAAAAAAAAAAAAAAATACTAGCAAACAGAATCCAACAACACATTAAAAGGATCATACACCACGATCAAGTGGGATTTATCCCAGGGATGCAAGAATTCTTCAATATATGCAAATCAATCAATGTGATACACCATATTAAAAAATTGAAGAATAAAAACCATATGATTATCTCAATAGATGCAGAAAAAGCTTTTGACAAAATTCAACACCCATTTCTGATAAACACTCTCCAGAAAGTGGGCTTAGAGGGAACCTACCTCAACATAATAAAGGCCATATATGACAAACCCACAGCAAACATCATTCTCAATGGTGAAAAACTGAAAGCATTTCCTCTAAGATCAGGAACGAGACAAGGATGTCCACTCTCACCACTATTATTCAACATAGTTCTGGAAGTCCTAGCCACGGCAATCAGAGAAGAAAAAGAAATAA